>NW_004949153.1:1656189-1664060 GCF_000317375.1 Microtus ochrogaster | reverse complement strand
GTCACCTTTCATGATAGCCACAAATAGCATAAAATATCTTGGGGTAACTCTAACCAAGGAATTGAAGGATCTATTTGACAAGGACTTTAAGTCATTGAAGAAAGAAATTGAGCAGGATACCAGAAAAATGGAAGAATCTCCCTTGCTCTTGGATTGGGAGGATCAACATAGTAAAAATGGCAATTCTACCAAGGTCAATTTATAGATTCAATGCAATCCCCATCAAGGTCCCATCAAAATTCTTTACAGATCTTGAGAGGACAATAATCAACTTTATATGGAAAAAGAAAAATCCCAGGATATCCAAAACCATCTTATACAATAAAGGAACTTCTGGAGGCATTACCATCCCAGACATCAAACTCTATTACCGAGCTACATTATTGTAAACAGCTTGGTATCGGCATAAAAACAGAGAAGTCGACCAATGGAATTGAATAGAAGACCCGGAGTTTAACCCTCAATCTTATGAACACCTGATTTTTGATAAAGGAGCTAAAAGTTTATAATGGAAGAAAGAAAGATTCTTCAACAAATGGTGCTGGCATAACTTGGGTTTTGTGCATGGTGATAGATATGGATGTCAATCTGTAGAACAATGAAAATAGATCCATAACTATCACCATGCACAAAACTCAAGTTCAAATGTATCAGAGACCTCAATATGAATCTTAACACACTGAACCTGATAGAAGATAAAGTGGGAAGTATTCTACAACATATGGGCACAGGAAATCACTTGCTACATATAACCCCAGCAGCACAGACATTAAGGGCAACATTGAATAAATGAGACCTGAAACTGAGCTGCTTCTGTAAAGCAAAGACACTGTCATTAAGGCAAAAAAGCAACCCACTGACTGGGAGAAGATCTTCACCAACCCTGCAAACAGACAAAGTCTGATCTCCAATATATATAAAGAACTCAAGAAATTAGACTTTTAAATGCTAATTAACCCAATTAAAAATGGGGCACTGAACTGAACAGAGAATTATCAACAGAAGATATTCAAATGGCCAAAAGACACTTAAGGTCATGCTCAACATCCTTAGCAATCGGGGAAATGCAAATTAAAACAACTTTGAGATACCATCTTACACCTGTCAGAATGGCTAAAATAAAAAATACCAATGATACCGTTTGCTGGAGAGGTTGTGGAGTAAGGGGTACACTCATCCATTGATGGTGGGAATGCAAACTTGTGCAACAACTTTGGAAATCATTGTGGTGATTTCTCAGGAAATTCGGGATCAACCTTCCCCAACACCCAGTAATACCACTCTTCGGTATATACCCAAGAGATGCCCTATCATATGACATAAACATTTGTTCAACTATGTTCATAGCAGCATTATTTGTAATAGACAGAACATGGAAACAACCTAGATGGCCTTCAATGGAAGAAGGGATGAAGAAAGTGTGGAATATATACATATTAGAGTACTACTCCGTGGTAAAAAACAATGACACCTTGAATTTTGCATGCAAATGGATGGAAATTGAAAACACTATCCTGAGTGACATAACCCAGATCCAAAAAGATGAACATGGGATGTACTCACTCATAATTGGTTTATAGCCATAAATAAAGGTCATTGAGTCTATAATTTGTGATCCTAGAGAAGCTAAATAAGAAGGTGAACCCAAAGAAAAACATATAGTTATTCTCCTGGATAAGGGAAGTAGACAAGATTGCAGGGCCAAAACTGGGAACTTGGTGTGGGGTGGGGATAAGGGGAAATAGGGAGAGAAAAGTGAGAAGGGGAGGATGTGGGGAGCTTGGGGGAATGGGACTGCTGGGATGGAGGAAGGGTGGATATGGGAGCAGGGAAGTATATTTCCTAATTAAGGGAACCATCTTAGGGTTGGCAAGAGACTTGACTCTAGAGGGGCTCGCAGCTGTCCAGGGAGATGTCCCCAGCTAGTTCCTTGGGCAACTGAGGAGAGGGAGCCTAAAATGACCTTATCCTATACTGATTAATATCTTTCATATCACCATAGAACTTTCATCTGGCGATGGATGGAGATAGAGACAGAGACTTACATTGGAACACTGGACTGAGCTTCCAAGGTTCAAATGAGGAGCAGAAGGAGGGAGTACATGAGCAAGGAAGTCAGGACCACGAGGGGTGCACCCACCCACTGTGACAGTGGGGCTGATCTATTGGGAGCTCACCAAGGCCGGCTGGACTGGGACTGAATAAACATGGGATAAAACCGGACTCTCTGAACATGGCGAACAATAAGGGCTGATGAGAAGCCAAGGACAATGGCACTGGGTTTTGATCCTATTGCATGAACTGGCTTTGTGGGATCCTAGCCTGTGTGGATGCTCACCTTCTTGGACCTGGATGGAGGTGGTAGGACCTTGGACTTCCCACAGGACAGGGAATCTGGACTGCTCTTCAGACTGGAGAGGGATGGGGAATGGAGTGGGGGGAGGGGAAGAGGAGTGGGAGGAGGGGGAGGGAAATGGGAGGCTGGGAGAAGGCAGAAATTTTTTCAATAAAAAATTTTTTAAAAATTCCATGATAGCTTACCCAGAGTTATACATGCTTTTCCCATGATATGATCAGAAAAACCACCTGGCAACAAATACTCTAAGGTAGTCAAAGAATATGCATGGGAGCCCATACATATAACTGCTCTAAAGGAAATTAAACAAGCAGTTTTATCTTTAAAAAACCCCAAAACACAAAAAAGTTAAATACTATTTATTTGGAAAAAGGAAGAACCAGGGTGTATAAAAATTCATAAGTTGTTTAGCTATGGAAGAGTTGAGATTAAGCTTCCCCAAGAGAAGGAAAATTTCTTGCAAGTCTGTGTGTGTTGGATAAGGGAGATTTTGTGTTTTTTTTTCAAAATTAATTTATATTAAGTTTTATTATGGCAATTTCATATATACTTATTTCTTATTTTTCCATTCCACACATCATCACATTAATATGCTTCACTTCCTGAATAGCCTGCTCCTGTGAAAGAATTTAGGTAAGTATTTTAAAGCATAGGGTGCAAAGCTACTGTATTCTGAGCTATATTTAAATGGAAACCCTCAATAACTGTTTAATGTTTGGTAATTATTAGAGTAGCTACATTTTCTGCTTGTTCCTTGATTCAAATTTGGTAGGTTGATTGTGGTCTCTTTATAGACTTGTAGTAATTCAAGCTTTTTAAAATGTGATTTTTTAAACATCAGTTTCTAATATAATGGCACATACTTCCTCAACTGTGAGAGCAACAACAGACATTTGAACTCTTTGAAAATTAAAATTGAGGCGTAATCACTATGTTGTGAGTTACTGGAGTGTGATATAGTCTTTTTTGTCTATTGATGAAGTTATTTCATGAAGCTAGGATAAAGGATATTCAGATTCACCAAATGTTCCATAGGCAGAAGCTTTTGTAATTGTTGTCTCAGGCATAAAATGAATGAGGAATATGTGCAAGGAAAATATATTTATTCAGAAAAAATAAGAAATTTTCTTTTTATAGAAAGATCAAACCAACAGATGGGAATTTCCATACTGTCCAGATTAGTGTTATTTTATCATAGGAAATATTTGGAGAATGAGTTCATTTTTCTTGAGACTGATAATTCTTCCCTTTGCGAACATCACAAGTCAAACCACTGAGTTACCCATATATCTAATGAAAGCCTCTGAAACCGGAGATGTTATTTTGTGTTGTTAATAAAATCAAAGTATTGATCATGCATCACATTTTCTTTTGTCTGTTTTTTTTCACAAATTGTTTTACTCAATATCCAGGATTTTTATATAGTCCTTTTTCTTTCTTGTATTGGAGAATTATGGAAATCTTATGATTTGCACATCTTGAATGACTATAAAGAGTTAATTCTTTTTTCATTTAGCCACTGAGAAATTCAGGAAACAAGAAATTGACAAAACTTAAGTAAAATATACCAAACAATGCAAGAATTAATTCTGTTAGGTTTATTACAATGTAGTTGGATAACTATTGGTTTAAAATAATCCTTGGTGTACTTAAAAATGAATGAAAATGAATGCCAAATTCCCAACATATAAATATTTGAAGAGAGTAATACCTTTTATCCTTTCTTATTATACATTGTATAGTTTTGTTAATTGAACATAAAGATATACAATTACTGTGCTTAGCAATAATAACACTAAAAGTCACTCCTATAATTAACAGGTAAGAAAAAAATAAAAGTGTGTATGAGTGTGTTTATATTAATGTATTTGTAAAATATTGTGTTTATTGCTACTTTTGTAAGTTTTCTTTGCAGAGTTAATTCTTTTCTCACTGCTTTGCTTTTCTACAAGGCTATATGGTCTCTCTGTGTATTTTATAGACTATAATGCTTGCTTTCAGCCAGCTGTGTTTATATTAATATTTGTAAAATATCATGTTTATTGCCACTTTTGTAAGTTTTCTTTGTAGAGTTAATTCTTTTCTCACTGCTTTGCTTTTCTATAAGGCGATATGCTCTCTGTGTACATTTTATAGACTATAAAGCTTACTTTCAGCCAGGTATTTTAAATCTTGAAAGGAAGCCATAGTGAATAATTATCTTCTTTACAGCCAGATGACACTCTTTTTTTTTACATTTTTAGAACTGCTGAACTACATTTGATCAACTAATGGAAACTTTGTAAAATCATTTATTGTATAGATTGAAAAAATAATATGTCTGCTTAAAGAAAATATAGGAACTGGCATGAAGAGACCAAGGTTAATTTAAATGTTCCTGCTAGAAGGGAAAAACTAAAAAAAAAAATATCTTCATGCTTTGAAATTTGAACACACTGCTAAACACACAATTTTCCTGCTCTGGCTTAGAATTTGAAGTCCCTGGTTAATGTATATCATTTCTGTTATGTCTTACTTTGACTCTTTGCTCTGTATGAAACCATTGAGGACTAAAAAGAAAGATATTTAAGTATAATCACCTGTTCATCTTATTTATATACTGAACATTAATAAAATTATTTTATTTTCATTAATTATAAATACCCTAAGAGCTAAATTTAAAGCAATGAACAATCTAGATGTCAATGCACCCCCCCCCATGAAAATATATTTCTTTGGGTACTATAGAAAGAATAGAAAAGTTTGTGAAATGGCTAACAATTCTAAAAGAAATTGGGGGAAAGAAAATTGTAATCAGAATATAGTATATGGAAAGATATTTAAAGATAAATAAATGGTTGGAAAATAAGTAGTACAGTATATAGACACATGATATACAACAACAAACATTGTGAGCAATGAAGTGAAGGTGAGCAAATATCAAACCAAAAGATGATATTATTTAGTAGTTAATAAAAAGGAGATGAATTTTAGCAGGCTCATCATCAAAAGGTAATGTTTGAACAAAACAATGAAATAAGTAAGGATAAGAGTCATTTGGACATCCAAGGAAATGATAATTTCTTAAATAAACATCATTAGTGGAAACAATATCAGTGCAGATGTGTACTCAAAGAATATTAAAAACGTTACTTTTTGTGTTGGGAGAGAATGACAAAAGTGTATGTCAAATTCAGTCATATAGACTATTTTAAAGAAAAACTCCTGAATTCAATTAGATTTCACACATAATTTTCTTTAAAGAAATTAAGACATGAAGCGATGAAGTCAAGGAATGTGAGGAAACTTGGAGGAGAAAAAGGGATGCATGTGATTAATGCATATTGTAAACATGTATGAAATTCTCAATGAAAAAATAACATATTTAGAGATATGAAGGGGTGATGAAAGAGATCTTGATAGAGAATGCTGCTATGGGGTTAGGGAGAAACCTGATGCTAAGGAAATTCCCAAGAATCCACAAGATATCTCAACTATGACTTCTATCAATAGTGTGGAGTTTCCCAAACTGACCTTCCCCTATAATCAGATTGATGAATACCCCGACTATTGTCATAGAGCCTTCATTCAAGAAGTGATGAAACCAGAGAAAGAGATCCACAACCAAGATGAGGCCAAGCTCTAAGGATTCAGTAGAAGAGAGGGAGGAGGAATATATGAGCAAGGCAGTCCAAGATCATGATGGAAAACTTACAGAGAGAGCTGAACTTGGAAAATCACAAACTGTAGACTGACAGCTGTGGAGCCTCCAAGGGACCGAAATAGGCCCTCAATATCTCGGAAACAGTAGTGAAGACTGGATTATCTGAGCAACCCATGGCAGTGGTACCAGTATCTATTCCTTGTCCATGAGGTAGCTTGTCTATTCCCTAAGTTGAGATGTCATACTCAGACTTAATGCCAGGGGAAGGGCCTTTGTCCTGATCCAACTTAATCTAAGCAGACTTTGTTGGTGCCACACTGGAGACCTTAGGCATTGGGAGGAATGGATGAGAGGTTGGTTGGAGGAGAGGGGAGGTGTGGGAAGGAATACTGTGGTTATAATGTAAAATGAAATTAATAATAAAGACATCATTAGAAAATTTATATATATATATGGCAATGCAAAAATGTTAGCATTTCCTTTCTTATGTTAAATATCAACTGAGAGTTCTATGTCATTGTTAGGAAATTTAAATGAATTCCTTCCTTAAGAGTTTTGAGAACACATAATAGGTAGACCAAAATATGCTGTTAAATATTCTAAGTGCTAGCCAATAATGAATGTGCACATTTATTGGCAGATAGGCCTAGAATATTACAATAGGAAGTGCTGAAAATTTAGAATCTGAGCATATATTAGGAAGGTTAACAATCCCCCCAAAAGTTTATGATGCTGTGATGATAGAAATTAGTTCAAAGGAAACAGAAGAGCAGAGGAATATTTATGATTTCATGAGAAAGGTTGATGCACCTAGATAGCATGACAGGCAGTGTACATATTGAGAAAAAAAACAAAAGAGTCTCAGAGACAGACTCATAAAAATATGTAAGTTTGCAGTGACATATGATGCTATTTTGAAGATTATTCGGTAGACATCACTGGTAGATCTGGGATGTAATAGTATCATAAACAAAGGAAATACTCAGGTATGCATTTCAATTAGTTTGCATTATACTAGTTAAGTGAGTATATTTTGGATTATAATAAAATAATCTCTTTGTGATAATATTGTATAAGAAGTTATTCCTCCACAATCAGGGCTAACTCCAATTCTAACATGAGTAGCAAAACTAATTGCATCATTATTGAAACAATTTTAATATAATTATTTTGGTAGAAACAATAATTTTTTTAAGATAGGCATTGCTACATCAGTGAAGAATGAAGATTTTTAACAAGTTGTAAAAAGTGAGCTCTATATCTGAAAATTCTTTCATCCTGGAGGCACACTAATCAATTTTAAATAACTAATTCTAATGAAAATCATTGCAAAAAATTTACTGTCAACATACATACAAGCAGCTTGATATCATCTTCAACAAAGCATAAAAATAAAAAAGGATCTTTTCATATTCTAGTAAAATTTAGAAATGCTTCATTAGAGAAGAGAATTAGTGATATTATTACTAAACTGTACAAATTTTGTATTGGAGAATATTTTTAAATTTATTTTGAGAATATGTTAATATGCAATGTCATGTAGGTACTAAATGTAGGCAAAACTGTGAAACTATGAAGTAATAGCTGTGCATCATAATGCCATTTGTAGAAAATTTTACATAAGTATGGAATATCATACTATATTTAAGAGACATACAATATTTACAGTCAAAATGCTATTGGATGATAGACATTGACATCATAGATGTCTTCAAAATGCAACTATCTGTGGTGAGCAAATGAGATTTCGAAGATATACATGCACAATCATATACATGATACAATATTATATATTATAATTATATAACATATATTTTAAACATATTATATAGCACATATTAATATATTATGATTATTTATATTACTAAAGAG
>NW_004949153.1:1641143-1648272 GCF_000317375.1 Microtus ochrogaster | reverse complement strand
AAAGAAAAAATAAATAAATAAATATATGTGGAAATATAATTAGACAAGAGAATCACCTCACAGCATGATAAAGTTTTATGTAATTTCTATTAAAGGCTAATTGATAGCTAATATGATTAAAATATTAATCCATTTACTGTTTTTCTGACAATATACATGAGTTTGGAAATTTTCTTATAAAAACAGACATATTCATCTCAAAAAAATTTAGAATAAAATATGTAGATAGTTTTCAATAATAGATCCATCAGTGAGATCCTACTTGATTGCATCTTATCTTAGAATATTACATCATGACAAGTAAGCAGATGAAAGACAGTGAAAAAGCAAAGCCACAACAAAGCATATAAGAAGGAGACACAAAGACAGCAGAAAAACACAGAAAGAAATATAAAAAGAATTTTATTTTAATATACATATTTGAGATAAAAGATGTGTTTTAGTTTAAATCTTGAGTGTAAAGATGTCATCATTCAGGCTTATATGCTCAAGGCTTGTTTAAAAGTTTATGGATATTTTAGGAGCAAAAGTTTGACTCCAATAAGTAGATGGTTAGTTATGTTTTGTATGGGTTGGTAACTTGCTCTCATGCCATCCTATAGGCTTCTACGCCATCTCTATCTGCTTCCTGGCAGCCAGAAGATGAGTTGTGTCTTTTTATCACACACTGAGTGCCATGATATTCTTCCTCATGTCATACTCAAAGTAAAAGCACCAGTCAAAAACTGAGTCCTATCTTTAAAGTAATGAATCAAAATAGCAGTTTTCTTATTATATTTCATAGGTATTTTCATACTGACGAAAGTCTTGCAAAGGTGGTTTTTCTAACTCTTCTAACAACTTAAGTTGCTGAGATATAACTGGGGTCCTAAAAAGAATGCCTAACTTTTCATAGCATTTATTAGATGGTTACAAATATTTTTAGAATTTTTCACAGAATATTGTGTTGATTTTCTAAACATAAAATACAATATTCTTTGGCAGCGATATCTATTCAAGTAAATATCATGTTAATAAATAAGAATATAACTCTATGGTAAAATCTTTTCCCCAAAAGTACTTTATTTCTCTAAAGTTAGATTTCTTAAATATCTGTTTACAAAGATTTTTCAAAAGTTTTGTGAGATCAAGATAATATACTACAATACCAGTAAGCAAACAAAAGCAGAATGCAGGTATTACTGATAAGCTTCACTGAGTACCTGACTACAGAATTGCTGAGAAACACAGTAGATAATTTTGTGGAGGATCTTTGGAAGGAAATTACAGTTGTGAGTAGGATGAACTCAATGGATAAAGACAACCTACTTTTAACAAACAAGGGAGAATAATTTCAGTCTCATCTTATATTCCAGGTGTTGTCAATAAAAGTAGCTTTAATGGGATGCACATTCTTAATCCAATCAGTTAAAAAAAAAAACATTGACTTGGGAAAAAAAAGTATTACAATATTAAAAGAGAAAAATTTAAGTTTTTTTTTTTTTTTTAACAGAGTATTTAGCATCATCAATGTCAGGTCTGACTTGATTCTATGCTGTTGTAACTATTATAGTCTTTCAGTCTCTTGCTTTGATTCTCTGTATTTTGAAACTTTGAGGAAATATTATATAGACAAATTTGTAACATTAAAAACAACAGCTTGACTCTAGTAAGTAGGTAATTGTACATGACTGGGATGGATAACTTGATTTGACCCCTTCCTATATCCCTGTGCTGCTTGCTGGCATGTAGAGAATGGGCTGTCACTGATGTTGCTGCTTTTTCTTCTTTGTCTTCTCCTCCTCCTCCTCCTCCTCTTTCTTTTCCTCCTCTTCTTCTCCTTCTACTTCCTTTCATTTTCTGGTTCTTCTTCTTCTCACAGGCAAAGTGATAGCACCAGTCAAAAAACGGACTGAGTGAGACATTTGCAAAATTTAATTATTATTACATATCTGTCTCTACAGTTATAAACTTTCCCCAATGTAGTATAACAAAATCTCAGAAAGTTTTTTGAGTATGTTTCTGAATACTTACACAAATTAACTAATGAATTTTTCTGATTTTAAGAAATTTCACAATATTTCTGGGAATATTTTTAATATTTTCCCCATGTTTAGCACTAAAATTAATAAAGACAATTATAACCTTATTAACATTTTTTGTGGGAAAATTAAAGGTTCTGAAATAAAATAATGACATTACTTGGAAATAAAATTTAAATGAGTTTGAGATAGGTAAATCTAGCATTCATTATGTCTTCCATTGCTAATACATTTCACTCACCATATTTCTAACAAAATGTGAGAATAACAAACTGGATTTATAATTTTGATGAAACTTGCATATTTAAAACAGTTCTATATTATTCTAAATTGAGCTCCAGGTTAATATAATACTGCTATTTACTCAGAAATACTCCAAAAATTACTGTATTACCAAGTACCTCAATTTTACTGAAAAGTACTAAAATGCACAGGATTTACTCTTATAGAGAATTTACTATTTCCACAAGCAACATAATTATTCCATTTAATAATCAGAGAGAAGCAAAAGAAAATAACCAACATTCATGGAACCCTCCATGTTCATTGGTCTCAGAGGAGTTCAAGGAGGGGGAGCTATGAGTGATATAACTACCTTATTTGAATTATGGAAAGAATAAATTAAACTGTGTTTCAGAAAAAGAATGATATTGATTTGTAACATTTTTAGTAACCAATTCTATTTTTTGAATTCATTCACCCTTGGACTTCTCTTAAAAAAATAAAAATAAAAATAAATGTGACATTTTTTTAACTCCAAAAAGAATGAGAAACATTTATCCTTTAAATACTCCCTTAGGTTGCTAATAATGGAGAAACAATGTAATTGTGCATAGGCACAATTGAGTAAATTGCTAGCTAAAATGGCATTTTATAGCAAGGCCAATCAACGACTTCATTCAATTTTCCTGCCTCAGTATGAAGAGAAACACCACCAAACATTTAATTGCCTCCCTCTAACTTAAGACACAGACTTACTTTTTTTGTTGTTGTTGTTTTGCACATTGCAGACTATTTACTCTTGTGTTCTTGGTTCATTCCACCCCTATTACAAAAGCCCTAAGTTTGAAACTCAGTACTACTATTAAGACACTTATTTCCCAAGAGGGGCTTTAGTGATTGAAACCCACACATTAGAGAACTGCTAACTAAAAACAAATTGTTATCTTTTCATTATGAGCATCCTTGCCTGGATCCTTAAATTTCATGTATAATTTGTCCTTCCCACATTTTTCTGTTTCTCAAGGTCTTATAAGTGCTCGTTCGTGTATAAGCTTGCCAAACTAATTTAATGAACTGTATCTTAGTGCAGAAATACTAATTAATTCTAGCCAACATTACATGAGAACTTGTGTAAGACAATTTTTTCTTAATTTACATTTCACAAAATGAAGACTAAGAACTTTCATGAATATAGCAGATATCCCTTTTCCATGAACCCCATTCAGTTATTTTCTGTCCCTCTTTCTTTTTTTTAGGAAGCATTTAATCTATTCACAGTTAACAGTAGCTTAAATATGGAATAAATTTAATTATATTTTTGTTTCAGTGGTTCCCATTTTCATATTGATTCAAGATTTATAAAAATAGCATTTTCCCATGTGCTTTTAAAGAAATCATTGTAGTTCCTTAATTTGTCTTGTCTTTCTTGCAAAAATTTCACTTGTTTGCCTATTTGTCTATACATTTATTTTATTGTAAATTCCACACTAAAACATATTGATTGCATTAATGTATCTATTTTAAGTAAAGTTGACACACAAATTAAATGGGTAAACTTCCCATGCTTGATTTTTGTGTACCGATTTTCTATTTACAAATATAAACATAGGTAATAGTTGAACTGATAGAAAAAAATAACAGTAAGAATGTATACGGATACTGCTCATTCATTTTTCAACTTCTCAGACACAAATAATCACACAGAAACTATATTAATTAACACTGCTTGGCCTATTAGCTCAGGATTCTCATTAACTAACTCTTACATCTTAAATTAGCTATGAATCATTGAAACACTTTCTGACCAGGAGCACCTTTTTTTAATGCTAAGACATGGCATTGCAGAGACATGTTCACTACCTCTGTGAGCCGTACTCACTGTTCCTGCTCCAGAAACTCAACAAGTCTATGTTGTCATTAAGCAATTAGTACCAAGCTTCTCACAGACACAATTTAAGTGAAGGACCTCCAAAAACTGCCAGAGTTTTATGCTACCAACATAAACTAGGAAGCTGATTATTAAATAAACGGTTCAGTTTTGTAGCTAGAGATGTGTCAGCAAGACTTCTCTTAAAGGAGCTGCACCTCTGCTTGCCTCTAGAAAACAAAGACTCCCCGAGAAAATACTGCTACCAAGAAAGACTGCTTACCTCTGCTCTTTTTTGTCTAGAGTCCCTTCCCCAAGTTCTCTCAGGTTATATGTGGATGTAGTTGCCTCATGGTTGCATGCCACTTTGTAAACCATGATTGTGCCTTCATTTCCTGGCTGCCCAGACCCAAATAATCACACAGAAACTATATTAATTACCATACTGCATGGCCTATTAGGTATCCCTTACATCTTACATTAACCCATTTCTATTAATATGTGTGGACTATAAGTAAGGTTCAAATGGTGTTATCTTTCTCCTTTAGCAGCTACATGATTTCACCGTGACTCTGCCTGCTCTCTCTATATTTCTCTTCTGGCTTGGTTATATTCTGCTAAGTCATTGGCGAAAACAGCTTTCTTCTTTAACCAATAAAAACAACACATATCCAGAAGGGCATCCCACATCATCAGAAGAAAAGAAAAATATAAGAATAAAATGTTACCCATCATAGTGAATTCTTTATCATATTGCCTCTACTCAAATACACTAACAGAAGATTTTTTGACACAACTATTAAGCATGTTTTATGTAATCTGCAAAGGAATGTATAGCCTTAAAATGTACAGCATTATGGCTTCTCTTGTTCCAAAAGCACGAATAGTTTATCATTGGATGGTACAAACCTGTTTTGCAGCCCTGAATAATTTCTTGCACTGGGTATTGGAAGCGGAATTTGTAAATCAGAAATTCAATGGATTTCTGATAAAGTCTAATTTCTTTGACTGCCACTACACCAGGCCTGCAATCTGAGTCTTCTCCAATTCAATTAGAGAGTATCATCTTTGCAGAGTTGTTTTGATGCCTTTAGGCACAGCTTGTCATTCACAAATTTGTTGTAACCCAATGAGGCCATGTACAAGTGATGCCCCTTTTTTCCTGCCTTCTAAGAGATTAAATTACTAGAACAAGACAGTAGGCACTGAAAGACTTTTCTATAACCAGATGTGTCCTGGGTGCTTTCCCAGTCATTAGTTTCCAGGGAGCTCATTTGGAACAAGCACTGTTTTTTTCCTGTTGCAGTTCAGAGAGTGAGCACTTATGTTGGAAACTGGCCACAAAGGCATTGGAAGCTCCACTAAAAGTCATGTAAAATGCTACTTCTGTTTTGTAGTTTCAAGACCAAATTCAAAGATGATTTTATAAAAATATCATATGGGTTTCTCATGGCAGGCTGACTAAGTTTAGTAAACTAAAGGCATAAAAAGATGTGTATTTGACTTAGTATCATAGGAAAGATTGCATATTTCCTTTAATATTTTTTATACTATACCTTATCAGTAAGCAGAAATCATTTAGCCTTTTATGCTGAAGTATTACATGTGGAGGAAAGAATTTGCTAAGTTTAGAACACTCAGTTAAAATAATACAACAAGAGGTTTGCTTTAAGTTTAGTATAATTTTAAAAATACAAATTATTCCAAATCAGATGTAATAAGTCATTTTTAGAATAGAAATAGTATAGGAGTGTTGTATAAAAATGTGCAAGCTACATTAGGAATGTAATTGATAATTATGTATGTCTTTCATAATATTTTTCTGAATGAAATATGAAAGTAGTCTTTAGAATTCTGTATTTTGTTTATTAAATTTACTACAAGATTTATGTCTAGTATTTTAATGTGGGAGTCCCCTCTTTGTGGTGTGATTACTATTAATGAATGAAGAAACTGGCTTGGCCTCTTGATATGGCAGATCTTAGCTAGGTGGAGAAAGCTGGACTTAATGCTGGGAGAAAGAAGGCAGAGTCAGGGAGATGCCATGGAGCCATCACCACCAGAGATAGACATGCTACTTTGCTAGTAGGCCATGACCTCATAGTGATGCACACATTAATAGTGGTGGGTTAAATTAAGATGTAAAAGTTAGTCGATAATACGTTAGAGCTAATGGGCCACACAGTAATTTATATGACACAGTTTCTGTATATTTATTTCAGGTCTGCATGGCTGGGATGAACAAGCCACATCCTCCTACAAATTTCTGCCCACATGTCCAACTAAATCCATGTAGAATCTGAAAGGACTTGAAAAGGAATTCTACACAAAAAATACAGAGTTTAACAGAGCTTGTTGCTGTTTGTTGGTGGCATGCCATGGCTCCTTTAACAGAGGTTTTCCTGACTCAGCAGCTGCAACAGAATAAAAGTCATGCCATTATGAAATGCAGGCTTTCTGGGCCATGCTGCCAACACTACCTCTGGCTATTTTGGGAGAGTGAGCATTTGAATGGGGTTTGTGAGCAGACTGTTGCAGCTTGCTTGATGGTGGAATAAACTGGCTGTATACTTAGATATGGGGCATTGTGCATGTCTCTCAGAGGCAGTGAGCAGCTTAGCCATGCTGGACTGTGCTGAGCAAGCAGGAAGTATGATATATATTATAGTAATAGTGCTGCTTATGTTTTAGACTGGGAAGGCAAGCAGGAAGTACCATGAAAATCATAACAATAACACAGCTTAAGTTTTAAGAAGTGCTTAGCATTTGAAAAAGTGCTCCAAGACATTAAATGATTAAAGATATGCAATAAAGACAAATCCAGATAAAAAGACTTATAAGTGTGTCACAGTGTTAAATAAATATAGGTAGGCTTGAAAGAAACAAAGGAGTATAGAGAGTTGAAAAAGAAGAAAAAAGCTTTAAAGAGACAGAGTACAGACAGTCATAGATTAAAAAGAATAAAGAGGAATAAGCCATGTAAAGATGGAATATATACAAAGAATCTGTAATATATATA
>NW_004949153.1:1639555-1641043 GCF_000317375.1 Microtus ochrogaster | reverse complement strand
TATATTATATATATATGACAATATATTATATTTACTACTGTTTGGTACTGTGATTAAATACCATGGCCAAAAACAATGTAAGAAACAAAGGGTTTATTTTGACTTTTCTTTCTAGAGGGATAATGTCAATAATTGCAGGGAAGGCATAGCAGCAGAAGTAGGAAGCAAAATGATCACATTTTCAGATTCATGAAGAAAACATATTCATATATATATGTATATATATATATGCACATACCGAAAACAGATCTCTTTCAAACCACCAAATATACATATATAAAGATATGTTAAAATAATTATTCAAGATGAGAATAATGCATCAATAATTACAATTACGACTTAGTGATATTTCATGGTTTAGATGTATCACAGAGTATTGCAGCAGAGATAAAGTAAATAAAAAATTTCCATTTTAAAAGGAACATCTTTTTGAGATATTGTGACATTACATCAGTGTCTAACTATGATATTTAAAATTTATATATATATATATATATATATATATATATATATATAATTAATAAATAATAAATAAAGAATGGCAGTGATGGCACATAACTTTATTTTAATCATTTGGGAGATAGAGCCAAGCAGATTTCTGTGAGTTGGAGGCCTGCCTGGTCTACAAGAGTTAGTTGGAGGCCAGGCTCCAAAACGACAGAGAAACCCTGTCTCAAAAAAACAAATCATAATAATGATGATGATGATGATGATGATGATAATTATTATTATTTCTGAATAAAAAACACAGTTTATATTTTAAAAGAATCTGCTTTATTCTAGATTCAAATAAACTATATTCACATTTTTAGAGATATATCTAAACTTTTACTGTTTTAGTCAGTGAAAAGAGCTTGAAATTGCTGATGTTTCTATAATCACAGCACTAAGAAGAGAGAGGTGGGAGGTTTGTCATAAGGTCAAGTCCAGCTTGATATACACAATGAATTCCAGGTAATAAAGTGAGCCCCTTTAATAAGTCAAAACCAAGCAAACAAAGAACAAGCCATATAATAAACAACAGCTTTATTGATTACTTATTCAATTTTCAAAACCTCATATTTCAGTAAAGCAAAAGAACAGAAATTATAATCTGGCCAAAAATCAGAAAAATCTTGACATCTTTGTATGACAGACATAAGAAAAAATAATCGTTTTTGTTCTCAAATTTCTTTATTAATTTAAAAGACAGGCATATAAGGCAGAAAAAAGTGGAGCCACTCAATATTCTACACGTACCTTCCAGACAGGTTTTAATCCTCAAATGAATATGCTGACAATTTTTTTTTCTCATAGAATATGCAATTTTGAGAAAATTTGTAGACACTGAAAATTAGACAATTATGCTGTCTATCATTAGGTATCAAGCTTATGTGAGAATATCTATAATTCAGTATTATAATCCATATTATCAGGTTTTTCTTACATTGAGAGCAGAAACAAAGCATGATAGATTTTGAAACATATTATTTGTGTACATATGGATGC
>NW_004949153.1:1630668-1637914 GCF_000317375.1 Microtus ochrogaster | reverse complement strand
ATATTTTATTGTATGGGCTGCTAAGATAAACCACCATATATATTATAAAGATATCATGACTAACCAATTTGGGTCAAAGGATGTATTACTTTCAAAAATAAATTTTTCTTTTGCTTTCACATAAGATGGGAACCTTTTAATTGCTTCCAGATTGGTGTGGTTTGATGGAACAAGACCTCTGAAGGGTTGCCTTGAATACCCCTTAGAGAAATACTTTACCCAATAAACAGCATAAAGAAGTTTGGAGAAAAGCTATGCCCATATTCCCCAAAATTGTAAATATTTCTTTACATTTAAAGGGGGCTAGGCTATAGAGATTTGCATTGCCAGGGATCTTGGTTTATTGGTACAAATTTAAGTTCAATCTTGTTATATTTCTGATCATGATTAAGGTACTGTGATTGTATAGTTCATTTAAAATGTAATATATAATTAAGAAATATAAGGTAATAGATACTTATCTAGAATAGTCATGCATGTGGTCGTATTAGTTAAATTTTATAGATATAGAGAGATATATTTCAGTTAGATAGGTATTTTTAAAATATTTCAGAGACCTTCAGTATATGGCTTTTAAAATGTTTAAGAATTTAGGACTTTTCATGACAGGAAAAACATTTGCTCCTGTCAGCACCAGTTACTTTAAGAGTATGGTAGGCATCGAAGAGGCTTCTTATAAAGTTGGTTAGCCATTTGGGCAAGAAACTAATATTTTTTAGATTACTTAACTTAACATGCAGGACCCAAAGAGAAATGGCTGCTAAAATTGCCTAAAGGTGAGACAATTCTTCAGAGTTCCTGCTTCATAAAGAGTCTCCAAGACGTCCTGCAAGATAGAGAAGAAAATGACTGGCAAACCACCAATATATGTGGAAATGTCTTTGAAATGGTATGCTTCATGGAAAAGTCTGCTGGATACTATGGGCCTGTAGGCTGAAAATGGATGCCCCAATGGTACAGAAGAACCTTGGGTGACTGTCCAGGCAGTAAGATTTCTGTGTCAGTTCTAGAGCGTTGGAAGTTGCTTACAGTGTACTGCCTGTTTACTTAGGTACTATTATATCCTTCTGGAGTCTTTGATGGAGTTTAGGAATTTAGTTATAGTTTTCCTTAGTTATGATAACAGATAAATTACATATAAATATTATAATTATAATTCTTCCTTGCTAACTGTTTTGTTAGATATAATCTTCCTGTTTTAAAGTTAAAATCTTCCTTTTTATTTAAACAGAAAAAGGGGAGGTGATGTGGGAGTCCCCTCTGTGTGCTGTAATTACCATTAATGAATAAAGAAAGTGACTTGGCTTGATGATAGGGCAGAGTTTATGTAGGTGGGGAAAACTGAACTGAATGATGGAAAGAAGAAGGCAGGGTCAGGAATATGCCATGGAGCCACTACTACCAGAGACAGACATGCTGAAAATTAGCTTTTAGCCCATGACCTCATGGTAATGCACAGATTAATGGAGATGCTTTAAATTAAGATGTAAATGTTAGCCAATAAGAAGTTAAAGCTAATCCATCAAGCAGTGATTTAATTAATACAGTTTCTGTGTGGTTAATTTGGGTCTGGGTGGCAGGGAGGAACAAACAGGCTTCTCCTACAATATTTTTTATTATGGTCTATTTAAATTTTTGACTTTTTGTTTTGAGATGTAAAAACTTTCTATTAATAAAATTTCAAGAATTATCTTGTGCTAGGTGGTAGTGGTGGTGATGCATGCTTTTAATCCCTTCATTCAGGAGGCAGAAGTGGACAAATATCTGTAAGTTCAAGGCCAGCCTGTTCTACAACAGCTAGTTCCATGTCAGGCTCCAAAGCTATAGAGAAACTCTGCCTCAAAAAAAAAATAATTATCTTGTGAGATTTTTAAATAGTATAATAAAAACATACCTGCACACAACTTCCCTGAGAAAACTGCAACAACGTAACAGCTGAGCTTCCTTTAAATTATTATTTGCATTTTCTGGACATTGTTCTGAGGACATTCAGAAAATGGAAAAATATTCTTGTGAGAACCTTCTAATTATATTTAAGAACCACAATATTTTTTTTACTTGAACTATGCCTTAATCTATCCATTAACCTATGTTATTGTGAAGCAAACAATAATGTGGTCCCTTTAACCCAGTCCCAAGTCGCTTCTTCAGTTTTCTTAAGAGCAAGAAGCTGATGGCCTTTTTCAAAATTATGCAAATATATGTGGTATTATCCCTATTCTAAAAAGCCTGTTAGAGTTAATTGATCTTATCTTTTCAGCCCACAATAACAGATATCTCAAATAATTACAGTCAAATAAAAGTTACTGGATAATTATGGTCTCATAAGATTTTAGGAAGAATTCATTTTATTTCTAGTTTTTTTTTAAGTAGCACAAGAATTACTGCTATTGTGATTCTTTTAGAAATTTGAAGATTTCTGATAGAAGGTAGCAAATTCTGGGCTTTAATTTTATTAAGTACTATACTTATTCTTCTGATTCAATATCATCATTAGGCATTTATGTGTTTAGAGTTATTTTCTTCATCTCTTTCTTCATCCCACAATGTATTTATTTTAACAAATTTGGTGGTATATAGTGGTTCCTGATAGCTTTAAGTGATTCCATTTATTTGTATGGTGTCAGCTTTTATCTGACATTTTTTTAGATGTTTTGTTGGGTTCCTGGTTTCCCTTTGTCATATTTTTGAGTTGATGTTCATAATTGTATTCCTAATACAAATTTTAACATTTTGTACTCATTTTACTTTTAGTAGAAGCAATAATAAGTTATTTAAGCTTTATTTGTTTTTATATTATTATTTTGAGTGTAATTTTCTCTTAATATTTCTTACTTAAAGCCATGATTTTTTTCTAGGTCATACCACAATTTTTATTTATTTCATGAATGTTTTATGACATTTCATAAAACTGAAAGATTTCTGTAGTTCAGAGTAAGCAATTAAAAAATGAAACTGACAATATATTTGACCAGGGCCTAATATCTAACAGTGTTATAGTATTTACCTACTGTGTGTAAAAAATTTGTTTTTTATTACACTACAAATAAGGTACAAATATAAAGAGTAAGGTGACTATAAAAGAGATTATTTAAACATCAGGTAGTATGGTAATATGGATGGGAACCCCTGTGTCTAGATGAAGAGTAGCAGTGTATTTAAAATCCTGAGAGAAGGAGACTTAGTCTTTCTCAGAGATAAGTATTCTAAAACGTTATCAAATTCCAAGTGATCAGGCCTATAATAATAAACACACAAACAATACTTAACATATTTAATGGTTTACATTTACAAATTTTTCATAAACACACACACACATATCCTGTGTATGCGTGTATGTAGAACAATAATATGGAATAATAAATCTTGAATTTGAGAAGTATTAACTGTGAAGGAGTATGAAAAGGCTTGAATAGACCAGATGTCATAGGAAAATACTGCAATTACATTTTATATCAATTATATTATTAAACAATTACAGTAGACTCTTTAAAACTGACAACAAAATTAATGAATAAATGTTCAGCCTCACTTAATTTAAGAAATTTCAAACAACTTCACAAAATTACTACTTTATGGCTATTGTCCCATAGAAGAAAAGGTATTATAAAAAGGTTAATTCTAATTGTACAGGAGTTCATTGAGATGTATAGAATTTGGTCATTCATAATTTTACATGTGTATTTTTCCTTTGCTCTCTTTTATAATAAAGGTTTTTAAATTAAAAATATATAAGTTGAGCATCCAAACCGCCCAGGCCCCCCAAAGCCAGCGATGCTCAACTTACTAAACCTGGATGGAGGTGGGCGGTCCTTGGACTTCCCACAGGTCAGGGAACCCTGATGGCTCTTCAAGCTGATGAGGGAGAGGGACTTAATTGGGGGAGGGGGAGGGAAATGGGAGGCGGTGGCGGGGAGGAGGCAGAAATCCTCAATAAATAAATAAATTTAAAAAAATATCTACTTTATAATTCATTATTCCATGACTAGTACATTGTAAAGTTGTTCTGATGAAAAATGAATGCAGGCAGATTGTAAAAAAATATATACAGAAAGCAGAAGGGCGAGCCCGATTTATAAGTAAACATTCGCCCGAGGCAAGCCCGCCCCCTAAGGGGCTGGCTTAACCCTCCATAAAGTAAGTGAATCTATGATATTGGAGATTTCTAACTATATTCATTATTCAAAATAGACAATGAGTTGAAATTATATAAATATTTGAAAACTGATTCAAAGATAAATAAAATATAGTGTGCATAAAATTTGAATATTATTTTAACCAAAAAAGAAAATTTTGCAATTTATAACAAGATGACATACATACATATAGCTATTATGATGTGAACCAAATTCAGAAATTTTAGTTGTGAATGAGAACAGATAAATTTAGATATTAAAAATGTAACTCTAATAGAAATTGAGAGTAGAGTGAAAGATACAGAGGCTGAGGAGAGAGCACAACAAGCACAGAAGACAAGGAACATCTTTTTATAAAGCTTTCTCTTTTAAGATTATAAATTCAATTCTAGAGAAAGGACAATATGATCTCACCTTATCTGTGAGTCAGTGTTTCAGATATTCTTCCCAAAGAAAGAAAATAGATGTAAGGTTTGATGTGATATATGTGAATTGTAAGAATCATACCAAAGGTATGGTCATATATGGTGGAGGCATTGATGGAGAACATCTGAAGGAAGATGATAGCTCTGGTATAACAGTATGACATATAGTATTCAGACCATTAATGAACACATTCAGGAAAAGCAAGATTCAAAAAGATCACTCATGTGCTCAGAGTCAATTATCAGTTTAGAGAAAGTTGTATATTACAGCTAGACTGACAACCAGTCAGAGAAAGATGTGGTTTAAAACTGAAATTGCTCCCCCAAGCATCAATCAGGCTTGAAAACTAAATGGAGGAAGCTGTATTGACAAAGGGTATTTAGAATGAAAATATAACAGGATATGAAAAGCTGGTTTGATTGATGGAAGGATCTTAGTATTTTATGGTAAGAAGTAACACCATAGCCACATGTGCTCAAGAAAGAATTCACTCTGAAAGTTTAGGGGTGAAAATGCTAAGCTGATACACACTGAATAACTGTGAGCCAAAAATAAAAATTATAGCAATTCTCAACACACATACACACACAATAGTATACACATAAAAATAAAAGACAATGATTCTAACAAGAATATATGTTCTATGGGTGATCTGAAAAAGTACCAAAAGAAGACTTAGTTTTAATATGAAATATTCTGGTTAAATAATTAAATGGAAATATAACAGTACTGGTATTTATTCTTGTTCTCTTAACGGAGTAAATTAATTAACAGGAAAAAATCTATAAAACTGACAATAGCTTTTATTTCTTTGGCATTTTTAGTTGTCTCTCTTTTTTTTACTAATTGAAAGTGGATGATTTGATCATATAGCAATTTCAGGCAAAGAAGATCATGTAAAATATCTAGATTTTTAAAATCATATGCAATAATAAAAGTGAGATTAATACACAGCAGAGAAGCATAAGAAGAAGATTCCTAGGGATGTAATACTAACATGTTAGAATTGTGAAAATTAAGTATTATAATTTTGTCTAAAATCTAGGAACAATGCTGGGAAAATGAAAAAAAAAACATAAAATGACAGTGTCTTATCAAATATTTGAGCTGTCAGAAGAAATAACATACTTCAAGGTAAATACTGAGAGATCATATAGTATGTAATCTGGAGAACAGAGAAATTCAGAAATTAGGGAGGGGTATAAAGAGCCAATAGAATCCTGTCATAAGAATCTGTTGTAATCACAGAAATGTATGTGTCACAGGTGTAGTGCTTGAGAAAAAAGAGTAAGAAGGAAAGGAAATGAATGTAAACAATGCCTGAATAAGTATCAAATTTGATGGTAAGTATCAGATTTGGCATTTTAGATGATGGGGGAGAGTCTTCTGGCTTGTGTTAATTTCATTGGTTAAATAAAGAGACTGCCTTGGCCCTTTAGTAGGACATAAAATTAGGTAGGCGGAGTAAACAGAACAGAATGTTGGGAGAAAGAAGCTGAGTCAGTGAGTCGCCATGATTCTCCCACTCCAGACAGATGCAGGTTAAGATCATTCCTGGTAAGTGCACCTCGTGGTGCTACATAGATTATTAGAAATGGGTTAAGAGGCTGAAACTAATGGGCTAGACAGTGTTTAAAAGAATACAGTTTCCGTGTAATTATTTCAGGGGCATAAGCTAGCCGTGTGGGTGGCTGGGTGTCAGGAACGTAGCCCGCCGCTCATAATACAACAGAGTGGCGCCCAGTGTGGTAATGAACTCCACGTAAAACCTGAGAGAGCTTAATTTTAATCAGAGAAAAAAAAAAACAGAAAAAAACAGAAAAAACGCTACGTCATTTTAAAGTGCAGCTTCCTACGACTGTACCGCCATTGCAAACTCCGGCTTTAAAGCATTTCAAGGGCTTTTATGGGACTGGATGTTTCTGTTCCGGCTTGGGATCAGAAGGAGAGTGCTCTGAGACTGTGCCGATGGCTCAGCACTCCCCACCTGCACCTGGGCAGACTTAGGCAGGTGGAAAAGCATGGCGGATTCCTGCAGCCATACAGAGATGTGTTTTCAGACTGTGCAGTGCTCTGCATGTCAGATTTGGCTGTAACATGGATGAAAAGAGTTTCTGTGCTGTATGATCAGTCTCAGAATTAAACTGCTGAGTGCAGCTTCAATGTGGACTTGCTGTGTGCCTGGAACTGTGTGTGGCTCAGAGGCACCAAATGGCTCTGAGGCAGGAGCAGCTCAGCTCAGCTCTGCCATGCTGAACTGTGCTGGTCTCAGGCAGGAACTACCGTAATTACTGTAATAACAGTGCAGTTAAGGTTTCAACTGGGCAGGACACAGGCGGTAGCGTATTACCTGTACATGGTGCAACTTAAGTTTTAAAGAAGTGCTTAACATTTTAAGAAATGCTCCTTGATAGTAAAAAAATTACAGATTCACAATAAAACAGATTTCAGACATAAAAGACCACAAAATGAATCACAATGTTGGATGAGTGTACGTAGGCTTGAGAGAAAAAAATAGAGAGAATAAAGTTAATGCCCATAAAAAACGGGTAAAATCTTTAAAGAGACAGAGTACAGATAGTTATAGATTAAAAGAAATAAAGAAAAATAAGCCACTTAAAAATGGAAAATTCACAGAGAGTCTGGATTATGTACATTGTGTTTTCTTTAAAACTTTTGACTGT
>NW_004949153.1:1627740-1628938 GCF_000317375.1 Microtus ochrogaster | reverse complement strand
TAGCCCGCCACTCATAATACAACATTTAGAGGCCCCACAACCCCAAGTACAGCACTCTCAAAATATTCATTTTATCACAAAAGTACTGGAAGAAATAAAGTGTTGAAATCAACCATGTGAAAATGATTCATCTACAAGGTATATAAATACATATCACTTGATTTTTTATGAGAATTGGCAAAAGTCAAGGTCACTAAAACAGCACATTCAGTGTAAAGGAAATAAGATGATTCAACAAACAGCTTGAGATATCACCAAAGAATTTTGAAGCAAAATAAACCATAAAATATTCATTAACATGAAAAAAATAATTCCTTATAGACCTGCCTCATATAAAATAGTAAGGTAAATTCATTAGGATGAAAATGATGGTTGTTAAGGAGTAATTTGATTCCTCTAAAAAAAGACCTTGGTACAAATGATTCCAAAGTTATTTATAGCAGCAATAGAAGTGCATAGTCTCTATTTCACAAAAAATAAGCATATAAATTTAATATTGTATTACAACTATAACTTTAATAAGAATGGATATATAATAAAAATATCTATTCAAAGTTATGTTTTACTGAGTATATAGTAAAGGAGGATAGCACATATATCCAGATGATCTAATATACAACTTTCCATATTTATTATTTCTTTCAATGTTTTGAAGTAAGTTCTTATGAGTGAAAGTTCTGAAAAAAAATGGTAGAAAAACCAATCTATATTTCTACATATGTAGAAATAAAATTAAAGTCTATAAGCATTTTTCAACAATAAGCTCTGTATGCATTCCCACAAGTAAATTAATATGCATTTTTTTGTTTTTATATTTTGAGTTGAGGAGTCAGAAATTTTCTTAGGAAGCAAGATAATATAATCTTGAATCTCTTAGATTCTGTAATTCTAGTTTGGACCAAACACAGATTGGAAAGTATAAAATGTTATGTCTATATGAGCAAGTATAAATTTTCCCTCTCCAATCTTTTGTAAGTAGGGTTAAATAATATACACATGCAGTTTAAAAATGATAAAATCCATTTTCATGCAAAATTCAAGAAGTCATTATTTTTTACCACAGCATAGTACTCTAATGTGTATATATTCCACACTTTCTTCATCCATTCTTACATTGAAGGACATCTAGGTAGTTTCCAGGTTCTGGCTATTACAAATAATACTGCTATGAACATAGTTGAACAGATGCTTTTGTCAT
>NW_004949153.1:1622112-1626877 GCF_000317375.1 Microtus ochrogaster | reverse complement strand
GGAGGGGGTAGGACCTTGGACTTTCCACAGGACAGGGACCCCTGACTGCTCTTTGGACTGGAGAGGGAGGGGGAGAGGAGTGGGGGGAGGAAGAGACTGATGGGAGGAGGGGGAGGGAAATGGAAGGGTGGGTGGAGGCTGAAACTTTTTTTTTTCTCTTTCTCAATAAAAAATTTTAAAAAATGATAAAATCACTACAGAAAGAAAATCATACCAGGTTTTTCAAGAAGTGAGTTTGGTGTTAATTGAATACTGTACTGACAGCTTAGAGATGAAGAAAATATTCTCAAATTGATTGAAATTTCTGTAAAATTTTTAATTCTTTAAATGCATGCATTTTTAACTTTAAATGGCTATGTTGGTGAATAAATTATACCTAAAATATTTATATATACATTGTTTGAGTAACTGTTATTATTGCATTTATCAATTTTTTTTCCTTCCTGCTCTAGTATATGGATTTGCAAAATAATTACTATAAATACTAAGCTCATTGTTATTTCTATATGCCATGCTTATGAGAAATATATCCATATTTATGATTTTATGCTTGAGGACAATAGTGAACTTTACATTATTTATTAAAGATTTAAACTATGCTTTCATATATATAAACACAATTAAACAGGAAATGTTTAGAAAAAATGTAATTATAATCCTTACTTGAATAATTTCAATGGGAAGTAAAGAGGATTAACCCTGATTCTTCCTTTTTACCTGTTGAAGTAGACTGTATCTCCAGTCTAAATGAAAGAATCATTTTCACTAAGATACTTTATTTAGAGTAAAGTATTGAAATATTTAGGGATAAATTTTGTGGAAACACCATTTAAAAAACATAACTAATTTGTGTTGTTTTCACTTATTCACTAGAAAAACTATCATTTAGATCACATTTTCCATGGCTCACTTACTCAGTAATAATGGTTATGGTTGTTACTTACATGAGAAATTATAATAGTGTTGAGGCCCAAAACTGTGAGCCTATTAACACCTGTCTGTTAAGAGTTTAGAGATTGCTTAAAATGGTTGAATAGTTTATCTACATGTTCTGACTCAGATGTGTTTACTTGGTTCTTTTAACATTAAGGTGCCTCATACGAGTAAATCCATTGCATCCTGAGAAGAGGTCAGAATATGAAAGTGTACTTCTGTCCTTTTTTTTGATTTTTTTTTTCTGAGACAGGGTTTCTCTGTAGCTTTGGAGCCTCTCCTGAAACTAGCTCTTGTAGACCAGGCTGGCTTCAAACTCACAGAGAACTTCATGTCTTTGCCACCAAAGAGCTGGGACTAAAAGTGTGTGCTACAACCACCAGGCTGCACCTTCTTTTGTAATATGAGGTTATGTGGGGAGAGACTGCCTTCATGATACTTGCGCTAAGATAACATCACTGCCTAAACAACAGAATTCTAATTACTTGATGTCTCAAAGCCAGAAGACAACTAAGTAGTTGAATTGTCCTTTGTATCATGTTAAAGAAATATTTTATTGCCTTCTTCCCCATTAGTATTAGAGTATGAAAGGGTATGGAAAATTAAACAAAGATGATTTCAATATTCACTGAAATGCCCTCCAGGTATTAGTCTATGATATCTTGTTTATTATTTTTGACACATCCTTGTATTTTTTACTTATATTTCTAAATCCCCACGCCCCTACCATGGCCAGAGGTATTTTTGTGGAGGCTGGTCCCTGACATAATAGCTCTCAGAATCACTTCCTTGGAGAAAATTTAAATCTTAATTGATAACAATATCCCAATTATCCCTTTTCTCAAATATCTCACTCAGGATGAAATTGGTTTATCTTATGGAAGTAGAGAATCAAGTAGCAAATCTAATCTGAATATGCATACTAGTTTTACTGCTATATCTCTTTGAAATTATTAATTTGATTATAGTGTACCTATTGCCAAAGACAGAAGCAATAGCTTCAAAGAGGATAGATTATAACATGAAGAATAAAATCTCCATAAATCTCCATGTAGTTTTGTTCATGAAACTGAATATTTACATTTTTAAATTAAAACAGGAAATAATTAAGTAATCACTAATATCACTTGTGGAAATATTGTGGTTAAAAGATTCAAATTCTTCATAAGGTGTGTGTAAGAACACTTATTTCTATCTACTGACATTTTAATGTTTTAGAAATTTTGAGATAGGTTTGAAATCTACAAAGTCTCAAGAGCTGGAGATATAGCTCACATTTTATTTATGAGGCCATGGATTTTAGCTCCAGTACCAAAAAGGAGAAAGTATTATACAAAATATTCAGACTGAACCATATTAAAATAATTATCAAAACATTACTTTATATAAACATATATTTCACCCAAAGTTACATATAAAATACAAATAAACCTACAAAATTCTATCATTATCTGTTCTCATTAAAATTAAATTTAGACAAGGGAGTGACCATAGAGGGTGTAGACCTAAGCCAGAGATGTCTGCAGGTCTAGGCACAAGTTAGGGATCTCCGAGGTAGCAGGCCAGAGCCAGAGATCTCTGTGAGACAGGGTCCAAGTCAGGGATACCAATGGAGTAGGCCCAAGCTAGGGATATCTACAAGAACAGGCCTGAGACTGCAAACTCAGCTTGAGCAGGTACAAGGAAGCAACCTCCAAGGGAGCTAGTATTAACCAGAGACCTCTGCACTCTCTGGCCCAATTCAAGGACTTCTGCAGGAGTATCTGTGGGAACAGGCCTGAACCAGTAAACTCCACTGGAGCAGGCTTAAGCCGGTGACCTCCACCAGAAAAGATCAAGGCAACAACCTCCTCAGGAGCCAGTAAAAGGGAGCCACCACTAAGGGAGCGGGCCTGAGCCAGAGACCTCAGAGGGACCAATGGTACATCAATGACCTAAAATGGAGTAGGACCAGACGGGTGACCTCCACCAGAGCAGGCCCAAGCCAGTGACTTCTGCAAGAGCAGGCATGAGACAGTAACATTTGCCATAACAGGCCCAAGGCAATGACCCAGTGGGAGCAGCAACATGAAAGCAACTTCTGTGAGAGCACACCCACATGAACCGAGGTATTGCAGAGTAATCCCTGGGAGTGCCAAGAAACCTCTGGGAACACCAAGTCATCTTTTTGATGCTGAGGTGACTGGATCCATGGCCCTGACTGCACCACAAGGAGCAACAATCTGAACCTTAGACTCACTGGCACCAAGAATATCGATCACCAGAGATACAGTCCCAACTGAAGCAATCAGAGGAAAACATGCATAGACAAAGTAAACACTACAAAGAGAAAGCATGACACACAAAAAAGTGGAAATAAAACAGCAAGATTTGAAAAACCAAGTATAAATGAAGCAGAAGAAAATAACCTAAAAAATAACTTTAGGAGAATGCATGAGGCCCTTAAATCAGAAATAAAATAGTCCCTCAAAGAAATGGAGGAAAACACAAAAAAGTACTTGAAACTAACAAATCCCTTAAAGTAAACCAAAAAAGAAATAAAACAGATGAAAGAAACTATTCAAGACTTGAAAACCAATATAGAGACAGTAAATAAAACACAAACCAAGGGAATTGTAGAAATGGAAATTATGAGAAAATGATCGGGAACCAAAAATACAAGCATAAAAATCAGAATACAAGAGATGGAATAGAGAATCTCAAGCACAGAAGATTCAATAGAGGATATAGACTCATTGATCAAAGAAAACATTAAATCAGACAAAAATTTAACAAAATATATCCAGGAACTATGTGACACCATGAAAAGATTAAACCTTAGAATATAGGGATGGTAGAAGGAGAAGTCCAACTCAAAAACAAAGAAAACCTATTCAACAAAATCATAAAAGAAAATTTGTTCAACCTAAAGAAATATATGTATATGAAGATACAAAAGCTTACAGAACACCAAATAGACTGGATCAATTAAAAAGTCCCATCCCTGAAGGCATAAGTCACAAACAATCCCACACCAGTTTGGAATTAGATTATTAGAGAGGTTATTTATTTTAAGGGGGAAAAATTTACAGATCACCGTCCCAGACAACAGTCCTCTGCACAATCAGGAATGGAGCCTACTCGCCAGAAGCGGAACCAGATATGGAGCCGGAAGCCAGAGCAAGAGCAGAGGGAAGTGGGTGCTTTTTTAAAAGGAGAGAGAACACGCCCCAGTGGGCTGGCATCTCAGTGTCTATTGGCTGAAGGAGTGGAAGGAGCTCCCACAATAACTCCCCCTTTTGTTTAAGTAAGAGCGTTCTAAACCTACTATGAAATTATATACAATAAGTACAAATATCCTATTCTAACTAGCTTAAGTCTTATATAATAAATAACTTGGCCAAGTCGTGAGTGCAAAGTAACTACATTTATATAGTCTTCAACCCCATCGAAGATCTGAGAAGGGAAATAATATTACTTCCAGCTGTCATGGGGCGAGGTTCTTTCTGGGGGGTCCTGTGAAAATAAAATGATGGTTAAATTTCAAGATCAATGTCTTTTAAAATTGCAAATAGTCTCTTGAGTATTTTGTGCAGGTCTGGCCAGAATGTTGTACAAGATGTGCACCATTTCAGTTAACCAATTTGGAACCGTCTTGTGCAACTGGTACCAAAAACAGGTCTTCTAGTAGTGCTATCAGTATCATGACGTCATATCAACCAGGTGGAGTTTTTGTTATGGGGCGCTATCTTCTTCCTGGAAACTTCAAATGTCACTTCAGGAAAAACTCATTGTTCATTGTGAAAACCTTAAACATTAATCATATAGACATATATAGACATACATATATTCA
>NW_004949153.1:1611117-1618723 GCF_000317375.1 Microtus ochrogaster | reverse complement strand
ATAAACATATATAACAAAGAAAGAATATTAAGAACTGCAAAGTAAAAAGGACAAGTAACATATAAAGGCAGACCTATCATAATTACAACTTACTTCTCACTGGAAACAATGAAAGCAAGAAGGTACTAGTCAAGCATTATGCAGAAATTAGGAGACCAAGAAAATCACCCCAGACTACTATAACTTGCAAAACTTTCAATCAGTGTAGATGGACAATACAAGATATTCCATGACAGAACCAGATTTGACCAATACCTAGCCAGAAATCCAGCCCTACACAAAGTACTAGAAGAAAATTTCTAACCAAAGAAGTTGTATACTTCGACAAAAACACAGACAATAGATGATCTCACAGCAGCAAATCCCAAAGAAGGGAAAAAATCACAAAATAACATCATCAATAGTGAACATAAATTATTATGAGATAGCAATCACTGGTCATTAATCTCTTAGTATAAATGGACTCAACTCACTTAGAAAAAAACACAGGCTAGCAGATTGGATTTGAAAACAGAATTCATCCTCCTGCTTAATACAAGAAACACACTTCAACCTCAAAGAAAGATATCACCTCAGAGTAAATATATGGGAATTTTTTTCCAATCAAAAAGACCTTAGAATCAATCTGGTGTAAGTATCCTCATATTTAACAAAATAGATTCAAACTAAAATCAATCAAAAGTGACAAAGATTGACATTTAATATTAGTCCCAGGAAAGATCCATCAAGAGGATGTATCAATACTGAATATATATGCTTCAAACACAAGGACACCCTCATATGTAAAAGAAACACCCCTAAAGCTTAAATCACTCATTAAACCCCACACACTAATAATGGGATATTTCAACACTCCACTCTCACCACTGGACAAGTCTGTCAGACAGAAAATTAACAAAGAAATAAGGGACCAAACAGATGTTATGACTCAAATGGACTTAACAGAAATCTCTAGAATATTCAATCCAAACATAAAAGAATATACCTTCTTCTCAGCACTTCATGGAACCTTCTCAAAATTGACCAAATACTAGGTAACAAAGCAAACTTTGAGCAAAACAAAAAATATAATAACCACATATATCTAATTGGATAACCATGGTTTAAAATTGAAATTCAACAGATATGCTAATTTCAGAAAGCCTATAAACACATGGAAATTAAACAATGTTCACATGTATCATCAATGGGTCTAAGAAGAAATTTATGAATTCCTAAAATTAAATGAAAATGACCACACAACATACCCCCAATTTATGAGACAAAATGAAAGCAGTGTTAAGAGGAAAGTTCAAAGCACTAAATGCCTACATAAAGATGCTGAAAATATCCCACATTACTGAGGTAAAAGAGCACATGCAAACTCTAAAACAAAAGGAAATGAACTTACTCAGGAGGACAAGATTGCCTAAAATAATCAAATTGAGAACTGAAATCAACAAAATAGAGACAAGGTAATTAATGCAAAGAATTAATGAGACAAATACTTGGTTCTTTGAGAAAATAAACAAACATTTATCAAACTAACCAAAATGCAGAGAGAGAATAAAAAAAATTAACAAAAGTAGAAATGAATAGAGGACATAACAACAGATACCAAGGAAATCCAGAAAATCATTAGGTCCTATTTCAAAAACATAGACACCACACAATAGGAAAACATAAAGGAAGTGAACAATTTTCTAGATAAATATCCCTTATCAAAATTAAATCAAGACCAGATAAGCAAATTAAATAGACCTATAACTGCTAAACAAATAGAAACAGTCATCAAAAGATCCCCAATTGAAAAATGCTAGGACCAGATGGTTTCAGTGCAGAATTCTACAAGATATTCAAAGAAGAACTAATACCAAAGCTCCTCAAATTGTTCCATACAATAGAAACAGAAGGAGCATTGTCAAACGCTTTTTATGAGGCAACAATTACTTTGATACCCAAACCACAGAAAGACATTACTAAGGAAAAGAATTAAAGACCAATCTCACTCATGAACACTGATGCAAAAATAATCAATAAAATACTGGCAAATAGAATCCAAGAACACATCAGAAAAATCATCCATCATGATCAAGTTGATTTCATCTATGAGATGCAGGGATGGTTCAATATATCAAAATCTGTTAATGTAATCTACCATATGATCAAACTGAAAAGAAACCCACATGATCATCTCATTACATCCTGAAAAATCCTTCAACAAAATACAACATCACTTCATGATTATAGCAGGGTTACAAGGAAAATACGCAAACATAGTAAAGGCAATATAGAGCAAGCCAACAGCCAAAATCAAGCTAAATGGAGAGAAACTAAAAGCAGTCGCACTGAAATCAGAAAGAAGACAAGGTTGTCCACTGTCTCCATATATATTTCATAGTTTTTGAGGTTCTAGCTAGACAAATAAGAAAACAAAATGATATCAATGTGATACAGATCAGAAAAGAAGAATTCAAACTTACTATTTACTGATGACACAATAGGTGTACATAAGTGATCCTAAAAATTTTACCAAGGAACTTCTACAACTCATAAACACCTTCAGGCATATTGCAAGATACAAGATTAACTAAAAAAAACAATAGCTTTCCTTTGCAAAGATGATAAATAAGAAAACAACGATTTTCCATTTTAAATACCAATCCCAGTTCCCACTAACTCCCTTTCTCCCATTCCCTCCACCTTTTCCCCACCCCGTATTCACTTCTCATAGAGGGTAAAGGATATTTATTTGCATAAGGACCAAAGCCCTCCCTATTCTATCTAGGCTGAGCAAGGTATCTATCCAAAGAGACTGGGTTCCAAAAAGCCAGTACAAGCAGCAGGGATAAATCCTGGTGTCACTGCCAGTGGCCCCACAGCCATACAATTGTCACCTATATTCAGAGGTTCTCGTTTATTCCTATGTTGGTTCTTACCCTATCTGTCCAGAATTTGTGAGCTCCCATTAGCTCAGGTAAGCTGTTTCCGTGGATGACTTCATCATGGTCTTTACTTTTTCACTCATATCATCACTCCTCTCACTCTTGGACTGGACATTGGTACCTCAGTTCATTATGCCACTGTGGTTCTCTGCCTCTGTTTCTACCAGTTGATGGATAAAGGTTCTATGGTGACATTTGACATAGTCATCAATCTGAATACAGGGCAAGGTCAGTTTGGGCACTAGAGAAATTCCCAGGATTCTACAATGATGACCTCATCTAAGACCCTAAGCAGTAGACCATGGTTTCTAATGCCATGCTCAAACACAAGACACAAAATCTCCCTAGGAAGTGAATGATTCTAGAACTAGGGAGGAATTTACTTAGTACATAAACAAAAGAAGCAATCAAGCAAGAGAGACAGACAAACACACTCACACACACACACACGCACATAGCACAAGTTCAAAGGCACACAAATACAGGTAAGTGTGTATCAGAAACCAGCTTAAAGTGTTCTGCTTTTCCAAGCATAAAAGACATTAAGCTTAAATATTACATATTCTATTTTAAGCTTAACATATATCTCTATGAATCTATAGTATTAAAAATACACGATTACACAAAAATGTTAAATTTTAGATATTTGCAAGTATAAAATGCAAAAAATTAAATTATCAATGTGAAATCACTGTCATAAAGAGAGGGATATATAATATTCATCATGCGGGCTGTATATTCTGGTTTCCTTCTGTGGGGAAAAAGTACATTTTCAGCAGAGAAATTTGAAAAATAAGCAATCAAAAGTGACATCAACAATTAGAATGTAGCTCAGCAACAGGGCACTTAACTAGAACATGTAAGCCAGTCAGTTTAATCACCACTAACACATAAAAAAAAAATCATAGTCATAAAGAATGTTAATAGCATGTGCCCTTTTATGTGATGAAACTAGTGTTCATGGTATAGTAGTTTTGTGACCTTCCTCTCAGTAACTCTTATGTCATGATTTATTATAAGAAATCATGAAACATTTAACAAAACATTTGACGAGTGAATCTCAGAAACCTTAAAGTTCATTAAAAAAAAAAGATATTAATACCTGCCACAATCAAGTGGAGTCTAAAGAGGAGTGACTACTAAATGTAATGTGTTTTCATTAATGGGATTGCAGAATGAAAAAAAAAAGGTATTAAACAAAAACTGAGGGAATTCAAATAACTTAGACTTTTATTCATAAACATTAATGAGGGCCATAGCGTCTCTCTTTGTATCCAATTCATATTTGTCATTATTATATAAACATGTAAACATGAATTAAGCTTAATACACAAATGCCTTGATATTCATGTCTTTGATGAAATACTTCATATTTAAAATAAACACACTGTTGATTTCTAAATTATATAGGAATAATTTCAAGATGAAATCAATAATTTGGCATAAGATTTTCCGTATTATTCTGTTGTAAAATGTAAGTCTCAAACGTGTTCTATTAATAAATGAAAATGTGAAGATTAATGTGGAGAATATTTGTTGATGTTGCTTGATTAGTATATGTCCTCTTCAGATTGTATCCATGGTATTTCCATAAATTTGAATTTTAAGGTTTTAAGGTACTTTGATTTAGAACTATTTTCATAATTAATGATTGTTATATTAATTCTCTGTATATAGTGTTTGTCAGAATCTATATAACTTTATTCCCTAAAGAAGTTCATTCAGATGGTCAAAACTGTGAAATGAAAATTAATTCTAAAAATGAAAACCCACTATTTTAATTACTTTTTGCAAAAAAAGGTTTCAGTTTTTAGTTTTAGATTACTAAAAATATATATATTAGTTCAATTACATATAATTGAATATATGTAATAGAGTATGTTTCTGTATGTGTGTTTGTGTGTACTTAGGCTGCAACCACTTCCATATCAATTTGTTTAAATTATATATTTTAATTCCAATTCCAGAAATTTATTAAGAGCAATTAGGCATCAGAAGAGTCAAATGCATCAACTTATTCCCAGCATAATGGTTCTTATTTTCCTTTTGCAAAACACTTCAACTTTCAAGGAAAACAATAATGGAGCTAGTGTCGATTCATACTTTTTCCTTTTATGAAAAGATTCAATTAAAAATTTCTTAGTATTTTCTGTGAATAAGAACATGTGCACAAGAAAAAATAGTAAAAAGTCTTAAAAGAGCAGAAGAGAAACTTAAAATTTCATTGTAACAGAAAATGATGCAAACTAGGTTTATGAAATGTTCATGCAGCTGTTACGAGGATCATGATAATTAGATGTCTCTCCCAATACAGTAGAAAGTAAAAAATTGAGACACCCTCCTAGAAATAATAGAAAAAATTATCAATTAAATTGTGCATATTTTCTTTACAAGGTAGAAAAATAGCCAGTTGGCCATCTAAATAATTAAAATTTACATGATAGCAAATACGAGGAGACTTGAGATCTAATCATTCAAGATTTCTATGAAACTTTTATCTCTTATGTGTATGTTCTTGCACACTTTGAATCCCTTTAAGGAATTTAAAAATATTACTATTTTATAACTCTGAACAACTTTTTAACTACATAGTAATAATTTGTAAAAACAAGCTTTAAACATTTATTCTATTTTGTCATTCTTTACAATCTGTGTCTGTTCTGCAAGGTATAAGAGTTATTAGTTTCTAGCATAGCGAGCAGTGATGTGACCAGTTTTAGTCTTTATTTCTATGACAGTGCCTATGGTTCAGTTCAGACACTTGCAAAAGCTAAGCAATTGATCTACCACTTAGATTCATCTACAGTCCTGTTATTTGACCATCATTAATTTCTATTTATAGAAGCATATGTTATGAAAAATAAATTTTCTGTAGTGCTTAAGTGCCATTCTGGAGTCTAATACTTAGTCTTAGGATATATATCCTAACAATCAACAGTAAACCTTTATCATATTTTTTTTCTCTTTTTATTATTTATGTCTCATAGAATCTTCAAAAGAAGAAACAGTATCATAACTAAAGTAAAATTAGAACTTGCTTTTTAAAAATTACTCAATTTTAGCAGTTAGGATCATGGATGAATATGATTCAAATAAATTTACTGCCTATCTGTCAATTATCCTGAATATATGTTCTGTAGATCATGGTTTTATACAAAGAATAGAAAGCACTTAAGGAATTATGAAAAATAGTAGCATAAATAATAAAAACCCAGAGACAAATATTGGGGTTCAACCTGAAGATCAGACAAAGCAAATGAGCATGCCACTAGCACTTACTTTTATCTCAGATAAAATGGAGATCCTACCTACACAAATCCTCAGAATGACGCTGACCTGAGATGTGTCCCCACCAATTTATATACCTATCTAGTGCTAGGATTAAAGATGTGCACCACCACCATCTGTCCTCTGTGGTTTATTAATGTGGCTACTGGGATTAAAAGTATGTGCCACCAATTTCAGGCCTGCTTGTCTGCCCACTATGGTTGTTTTAATCTATGATCTTCAGCAAGCTTTATTTATTAAATTACACATGAATTATTACTACAAGTGAATATGATATCATCTGAAACCTTACACTTGTTTCATATCTTGTGATAAACTTCAAAGATTTATTGCAATTTTTAAAGTCATTCGGGAGGCAGAGGCAGTCGGATCTCTGCGAGTTCGAGACCAGCCTGGTCTATGAGAGCTAGTTCCAGGACAGGCTCCAAAACCACAGAGAAACCCTGTCTCGAAAAACCAAAAAAAAAAAAAAAGTCATTTATGAAAATCACATTTTTATATCTGATTAACAAAAATAGCTTTTTGACATATGTGTTATCAGAAATACTTCACTGTCTAATTAGTTATGAGAGAAAATTAAAGAAATACCATGAAATCCAAAACCTACATTCTATTTGAATATTTTGGCCTTACTGTACCTTTCATTTTTAATAGCTTTAATTAGGATGTTAAGAAATCTATTTCATTGTGATGTTCCTATATAGTCTTGTTACTCTTATTCACTTGAGAATTTATCTTTTCTTATCTCCTCTCTTGTACTTTCTCCTGTTACTGGTATCACAAATTGTCACAAGTCATAACTACAGTATTGTTGTAGAAACTGAGAATCGTATCTCTTTTTACTCTTCTACTTCCACTAACACATGCTAAATTACCTCAGGTGTAATAATCAATAACAAATAAAAATCATATGTTTAAGAGTTAATTTTAGTTATTCACTAACTCTAAGAACTATGATATAACTAGGAGAAATTTTTCTTTTATTCCTAAATTTGAGACAATTATCTTGATAAAAATCTTTATCAGCTGCTAATTGTTGATCATTGCACTATTATATTTTCATATTGTAAAATATGTTCATACAAGCTTGCATTCCCACCAGCAATGTAGAAGTATTCCCTTTTCCCTAAAACCTCTCTAGCATAAGTTTTCATCAGTGTTTTTGATCTTGACCATTTTTACAGGTATAAGATGGAATCTCAGAGTTGTTTTGATTTGCATTTCTCTGATGACTAAGGATGCTTAACATTTTCTTAAGTGTCTTTCAGCCATTTTAGATTCCTCTGTTGAGAGTCCTCTATTTAGGTCTGTACTCCATATTTTTTTATTGAATTCTGTGTTCTTTTAGTGACCAATTTCTTGAGTTCTTTGTATATTTTGGAGATCTGACCTCT
>NW_004949153.1:1608767-1610824 GCF_000317375.1 Microtus ochrogaster | reverse complement strand
AAAAAAAAAGTTCACTGTGACTGGCATTATCTTGAGGTCTTTAAAACCACAATCCCAGAGAACTTAGACAACAATAAGGACCCTAGGAGAGACATACATAGATCTAATCTACATGAGAGGTAGGAAAAGACAAGATTTCCTGAGTAAATTGGAAGCATGGGGGCCTTGGGAGAGGATTGAAGGGGTTGAAGGGGAGGGGAGAGGCAGAGAGGGGAGCAGAGAAAAATGTAGATAAATGAAAATCAAGAAAAAAGGAAGAAAAAATATGTTCACACATTTGAAATAAAATATAGCTTTATAAGAAATGGTTAAACCGGGCGGTTGTGGCACAATTCTTTAATTCCAGCATTTGGGAGGCAGAGGTGGGTGGATCATTGTGAGCTTGAGGCAAGTCTCATCTATAAGAGCTATTTCCAGGACAGACTCCAAAGCTACAGAGAAACACTGTCTCGAAAAAAAAAAAAAAAACTCTCATGGTTAAAAAAATACATCTGATTTTTAGGACTGATTTGCCTCTTCCAAGATATATATATATATTTCTATGTACATGAAATGATGACTTGAATAATATCATTCTGTAATTTGTAGCTTGAGACATTACACATTTGCTTCCTAACTCAGAGAATAAAGATTCTGCTCATTTTGTACAAGCCGCAATTCACATATGCATATTTCTTAATCATCTATGTATGAATCCAGTTGTGTTTTTATTTATACACCCCAAAAATCAGTTTTCACAATACAAATTTGAAGGGGTAATTTAGATAACTGTTCATTTGAATACAACATTTTAATTTTCCTAGAGTTAATAATTACCTTTATGTTTCTTAAAAACCATTTCACTTTTTATTTAGATAGTATGCTACATTAATATATGATTAACAAACTAAAATTGTTCATGCCAAATATATAATGAGTTGTAATAATATTTGAGTATTCTGGAAAATGAAGGAACCAAGCAAACATGTTCATTACTTTAAATGTTAAGCATATTTAAAAGTTACACCTGCAAATTTAACTAACCATTAACTAGAGTCATCATGCAGCACAATAGACTTCTAGAAATCATTTACTTACAATGTTATACTAGTTGTACAATATCATTCCTTTTAAAATACTTCCTCATCTAAGGTTCCAGAAGAAGCCATTATCCTGTGCTTTTATGTCTTTGTTTGGGTTTTATATATGCACAAATATTTTATGACATATATGTCTTTCTATGTGGCATTAGTTCTGCTTAAGATAGTCTCTATGTGCATCATGTTGTGAATGTAAGAATCAACATCATTTCCAAGAACTTTTCCATTATATGGACCCTATAATTCATCATTTCCTTGAGATCCTTTTTTTTTTTTTTTTGCTTTTGCTTTACAAGACAATGTTTCTCTGTGTAAGAAAACTAGCTGTCCTGGAACTAGCTCTTGTACCCCATGTTGACCTTGAACTCACAGATATCTGTCTGCCTCTGCCTCCAATGTACTTGGATTAAAGTCATGTACCACCACCACCTGGACATTGCTTTTTTATTTTATTATAAAATTAATTCACATTATTTTTACTAATTAATAGATACCATGATCATTTTTCCAGTCATGAACCTACATCATAATCAAGTTCACTTTTCCTACTGTCATTTTCTTAACCTGGTCACTTGCTCTTTCCTTTAATATATCTCTTTCCTTTATTTATAAACTACAATTTTACATTTAGGTCTCATTTTCTCCTTCCCTCCTTTCCTTCCTCCCATTCTTCCTTCCTTCTTTTTTCTTTCATCATAATTTTCCTTCTTTGGCTTTCATATATAATAGAAAACAAATAATTTTTATCTTTATGCTTACAGCCTTTTCACTTAACATGATGCATCATACATATCAATTTCCATAAAATTGAAACAGCATCCTTCATGGGATGATATAATGCACTGTATATAACTATGCAAAGTGTAATTTTATTCGCTCATCTTCAGGATGGAAAATTACTCTGAATTCATTGCTTGGCCATTATAAATAGTCTCTCTCTCTCTCTCTCTCTCTCTCTCTCTCTCTCTCTCTCTCTCT
>NW_004949153.1:1603141-1608667 GCF_000317375.1 Microtus ochrogaster | reverse complement strand
CACACACACACACAAACTAAAAACAGATGTTCTTTTATAAATTTTGTTCACTCCCTTCTAGTATACACCCAGACATAGAATATATGAATCGGTAATTCTACTTTTAGTTTGCTGAAATACTTCTGAACTTTATTGTTTCCATTCTTAATAAATAAAGGTGCTTTTTCTATACATACTTATAATTTACTTAAAGTTATAGTCAATCTAATAAAAGTTAGACAATCATCATGTAGTTTTTATTTCCAGTTTCCTCATGACTAAACATATTGATTTTTATTGAAATATTTAAAGCTTTTAGCATCTCTTCTATTTAAAGGTACTTTTGAGATTATTTACCAGATCTTTATTCAATTCTTACTCTTTTTTTGCTGATAAGTATTTTTGTTATTTCTTCTCATCCCTCTCTTGAAATACAGCATATAAATGATCAATCAGATAAACATTTATCATCTATTTCCTTCAAATTTGCATGTTTACATTCTATTGATATTGTTTTTTAGTCTTTTAGGGGAAAGTTTGAATAAATTATACTAGTCAATTCTGTCTCTTTCTTTCTGAAGAATTCTATTCAAGAAATTAATTTCTCTATCAAAATCTTGAATTACATCTCCCAATGACCTTTTTTAAGTATTTTAAAGTTTGAGGTCATTCATTTGAATTACTGATCCATTCATAGTTAGCTTGGTCTTTGTAAACAGTGAAAGAAAATAATCTATTTCAATCTTCATATCTAGATGTAGTATGTGGGATGGCTTGTTGGGGTTTATGTCCTGCCTAGTACCCCACAGCTGGCAAGCCCAAAGAAAATCACACGCAGGTCTACATAGGTTATAAACTTATTTGGCCCATTACCTCAGGTTACTTATTAGCTGTTGTAGCTCATATTAACCCATTATTCTGACCTATGTTAGCCATGTGGCTTAGTACCTTTTTCAGCAGGGCAGCTTACACCTTGCCTCTCTCCAGTGGTCTGGGCAGAAATATGGAGGGAGCTTCCTGCTTCCTAGAATACTCCTGTTCTCATCGTGCCACCTCTAATTTCTGTCTGGTTGACCCACCTATAATTCCTGTCTGGCCAATCAATGTTTATTTAAAATATAATTGAAAGAATACAGACAATTCTCCTGCACCACTTCCCTCTCTTTTTTTTTAAACAAAGGAAATATCCATAGCCCATTTGTTGGCAATGTGGGCGTAGTATTTCAGGTGCTTCCTGTTGGTTGTGGCACTGATAATCTTATGGGGGCCTAAAGGAAATTTAGAATTATCATAAAATTCTGACTGAAGTATCCTGTGAGTCTTGATCATCTCAGCCAACAATCTTGAATTTATTCTGTATGTAAAACTTGGACATCGAGGCCATTTGTTCCTACCAGAGATTTCTTGTGGAAACAAAAGCAAATCCTCTTCTCCAAATTAACATACCTTTTGACTTCAATTTTGAAGCCAAGGTATTTTCAAAATACCTATCTTGGGTTAATTCAGCAGCAATTATAAGCAAATATCTTTTAGCAGCTGATGCTTCTTCCTCAGCATTCAAACAATTCAAAGAAAGCATAATAGCATACAGTATCAAGATTTTCTGTGTATTTTCCATCTTTATGTGGACTTACTTTAACCTCTATTTATTTTTACTTTTACTTTTTGAGACAGATTCTCTGTATATCTTTGTCCTGTAATAACTCCGTAGACCAGGCTGTCCTTAAACTCACAGAGATCCACTTGTCCCTGCCTCCCAAGTGCTGGGATTAAAGGTATCTGCTACTACATCTTGAATTCACAGAGGTCTGTCTGCCTCTGCCTCCCAAACATTGGGATTAAAGGTGTGTGCCACCACATCTTGAACTCACAGAGATATGTCTGCCTCTGCCTCCCAGGCATTGGGATTAAAGGCATGTGCTACCACATCTTGAAGTCACAGAGGCCAATCTACTTCTGCCCCTTGAAGTCACAGAGGTCAATCTACCTCTGACTCCCAAGTGTTGGGATTAAAGGTGTGAACCACCACACCCAACTACTCTCTTCCTTTCTTTTTTTTTAATTTAAGGATTGTAACCTTTATCCTGCATATATTTTTAACACACTGTAAAACATTTAGAGGTTTTCTTCATCTTTGAATCTCTCTTTACTGTATATCTCTCTTTTTCTGACTACACGAGTCTTTAAGGAGAGGATTAAAGTTGTGGCTTTGATGGCTAGATCCAGCCAGTTTCTTAGCTTTCCAGCCTCATGACGGAGGTACCACTGGAGCCATTTTTATTGCCACAAGTCTATGGCGTTTCAAGGTCCATGCCAGCAAGCAAGCTGCAGCATTCTTCTCACAGACCACACTCAGTCAGACTGCCTGCCTGAAAGAGTCAGAGTTTTTCCTGGCAGGATTGGCCAGAAAGCTGGCATTTTAAAACAGTGCAGCTTTTTTCCTGCTACAGCTGAAAACTGAGAAGCATGTGGTCAGCTTTTCATCAGCACCATATAAGTGTTTCATGGCAGGACCTCTTAAGAGAGCTGCAGGGTTTTGCACCTAAAGTTGAGTCAAGAAGCCTCTCTTGTTTGCCTGTAGCAAGCAGAGCAGACCCGAGAAATTACTGCCACCAAGAAGCAATGCTTTATACTCTATTTTTTTCCCAAGCTTTCTCAGGCTTTCTGTAGATACAGTTATCCATGTGGGCTCCATTCTGTAGCATGATGGATGGCTTGTTGGGGTTTATGTCCTGCCCAGTACCCCACAGCTGGCAAGAAATGATGTAGGAGGGTCATCTGTCTATGTGTTAATTTCATTGGTTAATAAAGAAACTTCCTTGGCCTTTTGATAGGCTAGCCTTTAGGTGGGTGGATTGACAGAACAGAATTCTGAGAAAAAGAAAGCAGAGTCGTGCAGATGCCATGCTTCTCCTACCCAAGACAGATGGTGGTTAGACTCATGCTGGTAAGTCACAGTCAAGTGGCAACACACATTAATAGAAATGGGTTAATCAAGATGTGAGAGTTAGCCAGTAAGAGGCTAGAACTAATGGGCCAGGCAGTGTTTCGGGTGTAAAGCTAGCCATGTGGAAGCCGGGCAGGATGAAAAGCAGGCCTGCTCGCCTCATCACTACATCTAGATATTCATGTACATGAGCATAATTGATGTTGAAAGGTAATTTCCAGTGTATTTCTACTGGAAATATGGGAAGAGTTTATCCAGAGTCATCAAATGGGAATTGAAGTGCCATAGTGGGGTCCTTAATTCTTAACAAAGGACTCTAAGGACATACTAAAAATGATCATTAAAAATATTTCCATTACATTTCAAAAGAGCAGCCAAATTGTACACATGAATAGCTTCTCAGAAGAAGGAGATAAAGAGGAGAAAAATATGTTGCTTGTTAGTAGTCAAGGGTCAAACAGCAAGCCACATTGTAGGAATTTACTGAAATGGCGAAAAATATCAAAGAACATGAGAAAGTATTATTGACTATTCTTTGGTTATATTTGAAGAGAAAGAGACAGAAAAGAAGAAATAGAAATAGTTATATCATTTAGAGAGGCAAGCTGACCAAATAAATGTCATTTCTTCTCCATAGTGAGCATGCTAAGAATTGGCTATCCCTGGAGGAAAACTACATTATCTCATAAAAGCCATATCTCCTACCCTATGTCTTTAGAATGCCTTAATATGAATCTATATTCCTGAGGCATGGTCTGGGTAATTGCTACATTGAACTGATATACTAAGTCACCCCCTCCTTTCTGCTTTGTAATGCTAGAAAAAGAAGCATCACAACTGTCTCTCTTAACTCCTTAGGATATAAATAAAATGTGAAGAGGCAATGTTATGAGAGTTTGCCAAGACTAAATAAGAGAAGGTATATTTATCCTTCTTATAAAAATAGAATATGAGTTAAAGCTTTTGTCTGTGATGATGACATAATATTCTGATCTGCCTTCAGAGGTTGGGCACTAAGTATTAATCCACCCTTAATTAACAACCTAATTGAGCCTGTAGGTAACCCATGCTACACATCAGAAAAGCTGTTTCACCTGATAATATGCTAAGAAGAAAAAGAGCTAATTATTAGACACTGTGCTTAATCCTTCAGAAACCCTTTCTTGTTGCAGTTGCTCAGTGTGTTATAGTTTGAGTAAGAATGGCCCTCTTAGGCTCATATATTTGAATGCTTCATAGCAATAGAATCCTGACTAAGTCAGAAGTAGGTAGCAGGACATGAGTTATTTCTCTTATATGCCGGCCTGTGATTCATTGTGACAGAATGTGAATATTTTGAGTTTTGATTAGGAAAGCAGCTGAATTCTTTATGTGAGTATTAATGGGCCATTTGAGAAGAAATGTGGAAAAAGTGGTGCTGAAAGAAGATTATGACAGACTAGAATTTTCAGATAATAAAAATTTGATTAAATGGCCATTCTTGTGATATTTTGGCAAAGAACATGGCTACTTTCAGCCCTATTCAAAAATAAATCTACAAGACACTGAGTAGAAAGTTTTGGATTCATGATATTTGCAGAGGTGATTTCAAGACAGACTGGTATTGACTGTGTCATATGGTTTTTATTGGTCAAACTTATACAGATCTATAGTGGAAAGGAACAATCTTGGCAATTAAAATACAAAAAGTACAGTTGTGTGGAAAAACGTATGCAAGAAGTGCAAGTGAGATAGTTCAGTACTGAAGGAGATAAAAGGTTTTTTTTTTTATTTGGTAGATTAATGAAAGTGGTAACATCAGGGAAAGGCTCTATCCAGCTAACCGGTAATCATGTGAAAGGAGTTAAAAAAAGGTTAATAATGTTCTTCACAGTATTTGGTCCTTCAGTTTTGCTTCTTCCCAATGAACAATTAGGCTCCTCTTTTTTATTTTTTTTATTATTTATTGCTAAGAAAGTTAGGGGTTTGATCACTTTTTCATATGGCAATCTGAGCGTAATATCGGCTGTGCTTGATTTTTGCATGCCATCCAACTTGTTTTGGTAAAGGATTTCTTGTTCACTCCTGTATTAAGCCAGTTTAGCTTCCTGAAAGCTTCTGTTTTGCTACTGCATCTGCTTCCTCCCTCCTGGTAAGAGCATGCTACAGTTACAGTCACCTGCCCTTCAGCATCCTACCTTTATGAAAATATTCATATCTGCAAAAGAGTGACTTAAACATGCCTTAACTTGACTATTATGTCAACAGAGTGTGCATGTAGATTATTATTACCGGTATGTTGCAAACACATTACGATTAGTTGAAAGTCATACTAAACTATCTTCAAATAACTTTCTCATACCTTCTTCTTTGTTAAGCACAAGCATGGAACCTGCTTAATTACAAGCAACTAGAGACTGTAAAATACATTTCATTTTTTAAAATGTCAATATTATGTTTTAAGACCAAAATGACAACTTACAGTTTAATAAAATGTATCTATTTTATTAGATACAAGAAAAATGTTTAAAAAAATAGAAGAAAACTGTGTGGTGGTGGTGGCACATGCCTTTAATACCAGCACTCAGGAGCCAGAGGAAGGTGGATCTCTGTGAGTTCAA
>NW_004949153.1:1595887-1603041 GCF_000317375.1 Microtus ochrogaster | reverse complement strand
GAGGAGGAGGAGGAGGAGGAGGAGGAGGAGAGGAAGAGGAAGAGGAAGAGGAAGAAGAAGATTGATCAACACAATTAAATCACCTGCATATCATCATCATTCCAATAATTTCAAGTGATATCTTAAAATTATTTTTATTTTCAATAAATTACATAAGGTATATTAATTAATTAATTTCATTTCCTTTGCTTTGCTTTCGGAGAAAGGTTTCTCTGTATAACATATCTGGCCATCCTGGAACCCACTTTGTAAACCAGACTGGCTTTGTACTCAGAGAGATCCATCTGCTTCATCCTCTAAAGTGCTACAATTAAAGGCATGTACCACCAACAAACTGAGAAATTTCTTATACCACCAAAATTTTCCTCAAAAGGTAGCATTTATTCATTCATCTCAATCAGATGCCATAAAGAAAAGTTGATTAAGAATACATTAATCAACTTTCATTATCATTATGTTCCAATATTATGTCAAACAGTACCTAGAATGAAAAGCACATTTTCATGTACTCAATCAGAAGTGGATACTAGATGTAAGGCAAAGTATAACTGGACTACAATTTGCTGTGAGAACTCCTTCTGCCAATGGCCTTTGAGATGCTAGACCACTGTGGGCATGGTCTTGGGGTACTATAAAAACAGATGTAAAATCGTGCACATTCTCTCTCTCTCCTCTCTCTCTCTCTCTCTCTCTCTCTCTCTCAGCTGCTGGATTCAGTTCCTGTTCCCTGACCATGCAGAGGACTGTTGATCTGTGAGTCTATCCCTAAATAAAGAACCTCTTTTTGTACTCAATTCTGAGCTAGTGTAGGACTACTTTATTTTGACCCTCTATGTCTGGCCCTCAGCATTATTTTAGCAGGTTGAAGAACAAAACACATGGAGCTGAGTAGCAGATAAGCTACACCTTTGACAAATAGCTACACTTTTTTTGATGACTTCCTGTGGCTCAGCAAGCCACACATGTTTTTCCCTTCTTGCCTCATCCTTCCCACAGCCTGCCCACTGGCCACTGCAGTCTCTCCAGCTGGCACCCAGGCCCCACACATCACCAGCCAGCATAGGCTTTTCTTCCATCTCAATCCCTGCCATGTCCTGCCCCTCTCATTTGCCCAGGCCCCTTTCACAGCTTCTGACAGCTAGCAAGCTTTGGGCTCCTTGAAATTCTGATCAACTCAATTCTCTGTATCAGATTGAGCTGCTCCTAATTAATTAACCAAATTTAATAACTTAGTCCCAGGTAATTCAGGTAAGTGAACATGCCTTGTCACAGGTAATGTGCTTCTGCAAATGTGACAACTGGTGGCCAATAAAGATTATTACACCTATGACAATTTCCTGAAGACCCATAATGCGGTAAATTCATTTGATTAATAAATAAATACAATTGAAAGCTATTTAATTACAGACAATATGACTACTCAGGTATTTTATTATTTTTTATTTACAGTATGGATGGCATTCTACAACGTTTATATGATTTTTCTGGTACATCCATTTTTCTGGTATTGGGACTTAGTTTTATTTTTCATATTATATCTTTAAAAAGATGGTTTGATACCTGAGTCAAGAATGAGGCACTTTTAGAAATAATACAGTCTTTACAATCTTATAATGACCAGCTAGCTGACAGGATTTTTACCATTGTCAATCTAAAGTTAGATGAAAAAATTAATACCATTAAAAAGGATAACAGTAACTTAACAGAAAAATTAAATCTATGTCAGTGGGTCAATATGTTATGACACCTTAAAAAGGTGCAGAGAAATTATCTGAAATAATTCATACTGTTGAAATTCGCAATCAAAATCCATTAAAAAATTAAAATAAGTTAGCAAAAATAGCATATCTCTAGAAAGGCACTCTGCATGCCATCCAGAAAATGTCCAAGAATGAGAAGTTATCATTAAGTTAAATATTTCATAACTTGAAATCATATGTGCAGAATGAGGAATGGAAGCTATTTGAATTGATGAAATTATTAGAAATATTTCTAGGTCAAGAGATTCAGGCTTTACAAAATACAATGGTAAGAAGACTTGAAACAGCTGAGGAAATTATTGGAACTGATTAGCAGGGAGGGAAGGTACAAGGACAGGACTGATCATTGTCAGTAATTGTCAGAGTCAGAGAATACTTACCAAGTGTTTTAACTATTTATTTATCCACTAATCAGAACTGACAAACCGTCTATTACTAAATAGCCAAGAGAATTCAAAGAATGTAAATGGAAAATTTTAGCTATGAATGCTCTAAAATAAATTAAGCAAGCAATAATATTTTATGGCTTGTATTCACCATTTGTTAGGGAGATGATAAAGACAAGACTTCCAACAATAAGGCTACCCTCCATTATTGGCTTAAATTACTCTTAGTTTCCCTTGAATGCAGACCACAATTACAATGGAAATGCTACTAGTGAAAACAGGCAAAAATTTTAGAACAGGAAATAGCAAAAGAATTTGAGGCTTCCTAAGATCAAATTCTTGGCAAGTGCACTTATGGTGATCCATAGGATTAAGATATTTATGATGAACACCACTTTTCCCTATGCCATACTCCAACCTGGCTTGGAACAGGATTCCAGAACTATGAAAACAATGAATCATATATTAGGGATAAACAAGGTCAAAGAGAATGCTTTTGTGACTTTTTCAAAGATTAACTAAGGCTATACATTTAGGAGTAATACACCCAGAATGGATGAATACTTATCTAATCTTTGACTTTTGAAAATGCCAATTAAGAATTCAAAAAGATATTTGGGCTTTTAAAGGTTAGATCAGCTCCAATGGACAAATGGATCCTACATACAAGAAATGTTGAAGCATATGATAATAATACTGAGGCTTGGATAGGAGGATCAATTTCCAAAAGTATGAGGAGACATCAAAAGGCCAAATATTTTAAGTGTGGTAGAACAAGTCATCTACATGAGTTCTACATCTACAAGAGATTGTAGACAAGGTATTTCTAGCAATAATATCTCCTCTGGGAAGGATATAAATAGAAGATATCAATCATCCAGATTATGTAGAAGATGTGGCAAAGGCCAACACTGGACAATGAATGTAGATAAACAAAAGACAGACAAAGAAACCCAGCACAATTGTGGCACCCCTTGAGGGGCTTCTCACAGCCTGCCAGGTCAAAGGTGGTCCAGTCATTCCTTGTCACTGTGGAGGACATGTCTCCCCAGGAAACTTAAAAAATCCAGTGCCTGCTGTAAAAAAAAAAGCATGCTGCTTTGCATGATGAAATAAACATCAAGGAAAAGTAAGACATTCCAATAGGAAATAATACATGTATATTTTGCAGACTTCTATAAATGATCAAAGACATAAACTGAGTATACATAAATAACATCACAATTGAATAACAACTGGACAAAAGTGTGGATTTAATTGTCATTACTCCAGAATCTTGTCATCCAAGTTGGTTTCCTCAAACAAGAGATGTTCAATTCCTAGGAATTGGAACCACCATTATTCCAGAATCTTGGTATCCAAATTGGTTTCCTCAAAAGGCAGATGTTCAATTTCTAGGAATTAGAACCCTATCTCAAGCAAAACAAAGCATGAGATGGGTTAAATACATAGAATCAGAAGGACAGAGAATAAGGGTGAATCCATATGAGGTCAATATTGCAGTTAATCTTTGGGTTCATGATCTGCTGCAACAGTGGATACCCAGATTAATATTTCTGCAGTCCCCAAAGCTCATGTTTCTAGGAAAAATATTATAAGGTACAATAAAAAGTCACCAACCATTCAGGCTCTACAAAAACACAAAACAACTAGCAAACCTTTAGAGATACCAACAATCCTACTATTAAAATGGTTAATTGAGAAACTAATATCAGTTAAAACCTTGCCTTTAACAGAACACAAACTGCAGACTTTAGACTGGCTGGTACAGGAGAAACTAGATGCTCACCATATTGAAAAATCAACCAGTCTTGGAATTCTCCTTTATTTGTTGTTAAAAAGATAACTGGAAAATGAAGAATGCTGACAGATCTAAGAGAGCTACAATAAAGTAATTCAATCTATGTGCCCTCTATAATCTGGAATTCATTTCCCTTCCTTATTACCAAAAGGATGGCCTCTTTTGTTATTTAGTTATTGATTTTAAACATTGTTTCTTCACTATAACTTTACAAAAAAAGGACAGAGAAAAATTTGCCTTCAAAGTGCTTATTTAAAATAATTCTCAGTCCACTAGAAGATATCAATGGATCATCTTCCCATAGGGAAATTTCAGTATCACTAACCAGTGACAATATTATGTTGGTCATCATTGGAAATAATACATAATTTCTTTAATCTATAATTTGCCATTGCATGGATGGCCTATTTGTATTTTATTCAAGTATAGATACTCTAGAAATTATGTTTGAAGAAATAAAGTTTTTCTTAAATGGGGACTGAAAATTGCTACTGAAAAAACAAAAAAAAAGGAGATTCTGTCAATTACCTAGGTTATAAAATAGTTTTACAGAAAATTAGAACACAAAAGGCATAAATTAGGAGAGACTAATTATGGACTATTAATGACATTCAGGGACTGGTATGGGATATTTCCAATATACAATCCAGGTGTTGAGGTAACTCATGATTTAATAATTCATTTAAACAAAATATTAGATGGTGACAGACGCTTACATAGTCCCAGGAAATTAACAACTAAAGCTGAGAAAAAAAATTAACTTTGGTTGAAGAAAAGTTACAGTAGGGACATGTGGTTTGCTCTAGTCCTATAGCCTTTCAGAATTTCCTCCTACAGGAATTTTAATTCAGAAGGAAGGTATTATCTTAGAATTGTTCTTTTTACAAAATAAACCTAGGAAAGCAATTAAAAACTTATGTGGAAAAGTTCTCTGTATTAATTATAAAATGAAAATTGAGAATTCTTCAACTATTATGAATATACCCAGCAGAGATTATAGTACATTTTACTACTAATAAAATTTTCCAAAAAAATGTAGAAAGATAATGAACTCTGACAAAGAAATTGTGCTAATATTCAGAAAATATTAATAGCACTTATCCTAAAAGCAATATAATTAACCTTATAAAGTGGACTACTTGGATTCTTACCCAAATGGTATGTGGCACACCAATAAGTAGAGCCTATACATTCTATACTCATGCAAATAAATTAGAAATGTCAAGCTACTAATCAGAAGATTTAAGTAAGGTGGAGTAAATCCTGTTGAAGGAGCTGCAGGCTGCCTTCCTGCCACCCAGATCCCAGCCACCTGGCTAGCTTGTGCCCCAAAATAACAACACACAAATTGTATTCTTTTAAACACTGCTTGGCCCATTAGTTCTATCCTCTTAATGGCTAATTCTCATATCTTGCTTTAACCCATGTCTAATAATCTGTGTAGCACCAGTCTTACCGGGAAAGATTCAGCATGTCTGACCTGGCGGCTTGCTTCATCACATCTGCCCTGGAGAGGAGAGGCATGGCATCTGCCTCACTTCCTCTTCCTCCCAGCATTCTGTTCTATTTACTCCACCCAACTATGTTCTAACCTATCAGGCCAAGCAGTTTCTTTATTAATTAACCAATGACCTTCCTCTATCAAAATCCCTTATAATTCTGTCCAAAAGGCAGAATTATATGTTATTTTCATAGTGCTAAGAAATTTTAAAGAACCTCTCAATATAGTTATTGATTCACAATATGCAGAAAATTTTGATTTGTATATTGAAACCATGGAATTTATACCAGATAATACAGAATTGATTTTATTATTTATTCTGGTTCAACATATAATCAGAAATAGACTTCATCACATATACATAATGCAATCTTTTCCCATCCAGGTCAGTCAGGTCCTCTAGCACAAGGTTATATAGAAATTCATCAATTATTGATTGGACATGTGCTCAAGGCCTCAGAATTTTATAAAACATATTGATGTTAATAGCAAAAGTTTAAAGAAAGCATTTTTTTCTATTATGAATAACAACCTAAAGAGATTATAAAGAGTATTCTCCTGCAAAGACAAGAACAGAATCCTGCCCTAACCTTTATGAGGTTTCTCTACCATGTCTTTGATTGCCAGCTCTGTAGATGAGCTGTCATTTCTCTTTCTCAAAAGCTTTCTCTTTTCAAAAACAAATCTTTATTAATTTTAATGGTACCCATATTTTTCTTTCTTTTGTGGAAACAAAAGAGAAACCCCTTCCCCAATGTAACACATCTCCTGGTTTCCATTCTGATGTCAAAACATCCTTGTAATACTCTGATTGATTTAACTCAGAAGTTTTTTTTTTAGAATAATAAGCTTCTTTATATAGAGAGAGATTGTATTCTGCATAGATAGATTATTTTCAACCACTTCAAAGAACTGTAGAATATGACATTTAAATAAATTAGGGTTCTATTGGTGTGAGACGCAATTGTTCCTGGCAGCACCAATCTATTCCTGAGAGAATATTGAGCACGAAAGCCAGTCCACTTGGAGTTTGTTTTCTTATTGGCAGAACTGGCCTTTGAGCAAACAACTGCCCATGCCTCGACCATTGACAAAATGTACGATGTCCAGACTTGACAAGCAAGATACAAGAATTAATTCTGCCAAACCTAGCCAAAACAGGGTAAGACAATTCTGAAAAATTTTCTGCCTTTGAAAATGGTCTGTCAGTTACTCTATGTGTTAGCCAATATTGGTAGGTCCAATGTTGCAGATGAGACTTTGGGTGATTATCCAGGTAGCCAGTTGTATGTGTCATTTATTGCACATTTGGAAGTTGCTTGATTTCACTTGCTGTTTACTCAAGTATTATTTCCCTTACAGGACTTCAATGAAGTTGAATACTAGATAACTGTAATTACTCTCCTTTCATGTCTTTGCAAAGCCATTTCTAATATAAGACTTAGACTCCTTAGGATAGGAAAATTAATGAAATTTTAGCATATGTTTCTTGCATGCATGATATGGTTTATGCTGGTTGTAATTCTAATTCTTATACTTGATGTCTGTACTTATTGTATATTATTTTGTATTGGGTTTGGAACTCTCTTATTTAGATAAAAGAGGGCTGTGCTGTGGAAACACCTTCAGGCAATAGCCTTTTCGATGCTGGACTACACTAGCTCAAAATTGAGTATAATAAATGTTTTTTTTTTTTTTTTTTTTTT
>NW_004949153.1:1594435-1595719 GCF_000317375.1 Microtus ochrogaster | reverse complement strand
TGTTTATGTATGTAAATCTGTCTGTCTCTTTCATTTGTGGTTGTGTATGGGGGGTTTGTGCATAAGCTATGATGTATGTGTGGATGTCACAGAACAACTTTTGAGAGCTGGTTTACTCCTTTGACCAAGTATATTCTAGGAAATGAACTCAGGTCCTTAGGCTTTGTAGCAAGTACTTTTCCATTCTGAGCCATCTCACCAGCCCCCTAAATAGATAAATTTTATCAAGATTACAGTTCCCTTTTTGTACAACTACATCCTAGATCCGATGCCTAAAGACTCAGGTAGCCTTGAAAGGAACATGAAAGAAGGATGATGGTAGATCCAAAAGCGCAGGAATCCTGTTTTGAGATAGTTTCTTCTATACAAGATACAGAACCTGTGTCCATTAAATCTCAACAATATGCTCGTATAACCAAGAACTCTGTAATTACAACACCATTTGATACTGATATTGACAGGGAATCTACATAATTCACTTTTGTGACAGTTATTGATTTTGATTCCATTTATAGTATATACACACATTTAAATTTTCTGCTCTTTGAGGTTTGAAATTTAAATTTTAGTTAGTAGTTCATTGTGACCTTCAAAAAATAAGCTTTTTAATTTACTTACCTTCCCTGTCATTTTCGTGCTTAAAGTTTATTTTTTCTGCTTACTTTGATAGTTTATGGTTTATGCTTTTATTGGGGTAGTGAATCTTATCCTACTCTAGTTTCCTTCAAATTAAAATTATTGAGATTTTTTCCTTTGATCTAAACATGGAATTTATACTATCCATATAAATATTATTCTCAATAAATATTTCCTCTAAATATTACTTTAACCTAATTTCATAGACACTGAGGATTTTCAAATGATATAAATCATTTATTTCTATTACAATTTTTCAACGTTTTATTTGTTGTTAATAATGTGGTGTCGGTGCTTTGGAGTTGATTCAGTGGTTACAAATGTTCATTAAATGAGTGTGAGGACTTGAGTTCAAATCCCCAGAAATTCAGAACAGTAAAAATTCATTGTGGGAATTGACACTTTATGATACTAGTAGCCCTATAGGGAGAAACAGAGTAAAGAAAATCCCTAGAAGCTTGTGGAACATCTAGTCTTAAATATGCCATGGAAACATGACAAAGAAATTCTACCTCAAGAAAAAACAAAAATAAAAAATAAAATAAAATAAAATAAAATCTAGCACCAACAAAGAAGGCAAGTTCATGCACACAAACACCTACACCAAAATGTGTACTCTTTTTTTTTCACAATTAGAATTTATTTATT
>NW_004949153.1:1590765-1594335 GCF_000317375.1 Microtus ochrogaster | reverse complement strand
GACTCACAAATAAACAGTTCTCTGCATGAGTGGGGACAGTAACAAAATCAAGCAGCTGAGAGAGAGATAGAGACAGAGAGACAGAGAGAGTGCATGTTTCTATATCTGCTTTTATATTACTATAAGACAGTGCCCAAAGTGGTCCAGCATCGCAAAAGCTATTGCTCAAAATAAGTGAGATAACTAAGGGAATCCTATTAGGCATGCATGGATATCCCTGGGAATGGAATTAGATGTGATCTCCTAGGTAAATTCAGAGTGGTTGGGCAAAAGAGAAGGAATGGGGAATGGGATCATGCAGAAATTTGATGTTCAAGTTGAGGGAAAGACAGAGTGGGAAAGCAATGAAGGAAATATCTTAATAGAGGGTGCCATTTTGGGGTTAGATAGAAACCTGATGCTAATAAAATTTCCATTATGATGAACCACAATGATGAAACCAGTTAAGAATCCTAAAAATAGTGTAGAGGGTGGCTGAACTGGTCTCTCCCTGTAATCAGATTGGTGAACACCCAACTGTAATCATAGAGCCCTCATCCAGTAACCAATGGAATTAAAGGCAGGGATCCATAGCCAAGCACCAGGCCAAGCTCCAGGAGTCCAGTCCAAGAGAGTGAGGAGGGAGTATAAGAACAAGGAAGGTCAAGGTCATGAGGAAGAAATCTACAAAGATAGCTGTACGAATTTTATAGAAAATCATGACTCCTAGAATAACTGCTGTGGAGAGTCTGTGGGACCAAACTAGGCCCTCCCTCTCTGGGAGACTGTGGGGAAGTTTGGACCATCTGAGGAGCCATCGTCAATAAGACCAGGATCTGTCCTTCAAGAAATATGGAACTTCAAACGTATGTTACTACTGGTTACTTCCAAGAATATTAATATTCAGAAACTATCAGAAGAAATTTGCATCTAACCAGCTAGAAATTGTTTGTCAATGTGACCATACGTAAGCCTGAAAAACAATATATTTAACAAGATAGCATACTGTTTTGGTTTATAATCAAATCTGGGATTTCGAAATAGAATACTATTGACAGAAAAAAGTGAAGTATGATAATTATTGATTATTGGCATTACCAAGTCTTTGTAAGAAACATGTTCTTGTTATTAATTTCTACTCTTTGTATATTCAAAACTCCTTTCTATTTTGGATATATGATCTTCAGTAACTTCACAATGTTAAAAAGTATAATTTTGTGAAGATAACAAATTTCCAAGTTGAATTTTTAGCTAAAACTTGAAATTACATTTTTGTAATAAAAATAACATGTCATTTAAAAACTTGCCATATTCTTTTTGACATATACTCATAAAAATCAATTAAATCTGTCAATTTTTTATACTAAGGTAGTCTAATGTTTACTTTCAAATGTTAGTAAGACAATATCAGATATGCTTAATGGTAGCAAATGACCACAGTAAAACAAGAAAAAAAAATCAGAGTTTTATATAATAGCACAAAAAACAAAAACAGACTATGAGTATTAGTTAGATATTTTGCTCCTTCTCTCAATGAATAACAAAATCCCTAATGCTATTCAAGGTAGAATGCCTACTACTATTATTGGGTAGAATACTTACCTACAATTTGTAGAATGTTTAATGGATAGTGTATCAAAGTCCATGACGATAGAGAAAGCAATAGTTTATAAGGTAGTTTTTCAAAGGGTATATTTTTTACCATTGAAGAGGTGGAATCAATTCAACAGATCTTTTTCTTCAGTGTGGTAATTACAGACAATGAAGCTGTATTGTTATATTGAAAATACATAGGTGAGGTGATACATTTACGTAATAGCTATTTATAACCATTTTTCAATGTATACATGTATCCAAACATCATCTCACACAATTATAACATTTTGTTTGTCAAGTTAAGCACTTTCTAACAACAGATTTTGATGTTCACGGTCTATGGTATCTGGACTCAAATAATATGTCTACCATTAACTCAAAATATATCTATATCAAAATATATCTCTTAAATTTATCTTTTCATTTATGAAAATACAAAATCTTCAATAGTAATGATGTTATTAAGAGAATTATCTTGGTTAATGTTTAAATACCAATATACAGTACATGTAAAATTGTATAGAAGTAATTTTCTGTTTCATTACTGTAATATACTCTAGAATCTCTAAAATCTTTCATTTGTTACAGGCTAGTAGATAGTTCCTACAATTGCTTTAAAAATATGCTTTTATTGTATGTTTTCTGCACATCAGAGAAAACCTAAAGGTAAAAAGTATTTAGAATCACAAACAAGTCAAGACCAGGCTGGTCTCCAAGAGCTAATTTCAGGACATGCTTCAAAACTACAGAGAAACCCTGTCTTGGAAAAAAACAAACAAACAAACAAAAAAAAAACACAAACAGGGCTAAAAATCATGTAAAATTGCTACTTCATTAGAGTAATTAGCAAATGTAAAAATGTTAACTTTGTATTCTTAATTCTGTATTATTATTTATTTAGTAAAATTAGAAACATACTTTCATGCTGCTAGGTATATTACTCTATTCATGTATATTATGCAGTGTGGTGGGATATTTCAAAACATGTTGTCTCATCTCCACTTCTCAATGGTTTTCTCTTCTTCAATTTACTTTTCTTTCATTAGGATCACATATGTTATGGTTAAAAATGTGTCAATAATTTTGTATTTGTTAAATCTTGCTTTATGTTAAGAGTATGTTTTCCTGTAAAGAATTGTAAATGAATAACATTGATGGAATATTAAAAAGAAACCAGGAAAATGGGAAGAAGAAATAAGATGCAAGGCTAAGAAAATGTCTGTGCAAATCACTTGTCCTGCTAGTGTGAGAACCAGTGTTCAAACCCCTAGAGATGAATCTGGTGGTATATTTTCTTACACAAGTATTTCTAAATGACAGTGGGAGACTGAATCAAGAAAGTAGACTAGCCTGGAATATGGAGTTCTATTTAGATAGTCTGTTTCAAGCATAGTCTAAATTGAGTACTGACAACTAAGATTGTCCTCTGACCTCTATAAGTGTGGGATGTTGTGTGCATGCACACAAACACACATAAACAAAAAGACAAAAAAATAAAAAAGACAGAAAAGATATGAAATATACGTATGGGCAAAATAGTGAGACACATAAAAAATACTCCATTAGCTAAAAAATGGTAAAGAAAACAAGCTTAAAAACTCTTTCCTTTTATAGAAATCAGATATTTTTTCTCTATCCCTTTTTTCTTGAATTTGTTAAATATGTGAGATAAACTAGAACTCATTTCTGCTCAGGTCCAATTAATTGAGTTTTTTATAGCACACTGGAGCTATGGGTTTTTTTTTTTTCTGTTTGGCCACCTGGTATAAATGAAGAAAATTTCCATTGCAAAGAAATGCTCATAAACGTAAGATTATTTGAGAACTGTAAATGGATGTCTCTCTCCACAAACTTGTTCTCAAGAAACTAGACCGTAAAAGGCTAACCAACCCAATTATAAAATGGGGCACTGAGCTGAACAGAGAATTCTCAACAGAAGAAGTTCAAATGGCCAAAAGACACCTAAGGTCATGCTTAACTTCCTTAGCGATCAGG
>NW_004949153.1:1587870-1590665 GCF_000317375.1 Microtus ochrogaster | reverse complement strand
GCGGGGAGGAGGCAGAAATCCTTAATAAATAAATAAATTTAAAAAAAAAGAAAAAAAAAAGAAAGCTGTCTCTAAACCAGATGTCATTATGGAAGGTCACATGCTCTCCAATAAAAGTACAAATACCCAGCAAATGGTCACCCCACTTAGAGTTGTTGGCTAGTGTGATCAAGAGTTGAGAGTAAGACCTTATTGCTCAAGATGCCTGGTTTAGAGACAGCTTTACACTTTTGCACAGATTCATGCTAAGAGTTGTGCTAGGAGTTCAGCTACAGTAACCTACTGTTATATACAAAGCTTTGTGATAAAAGTATGCCACTTAATGAAAAACTAGGGCTTCTTTCCAGGCTCCCCAATCCTTTATATCCCTTATACTCTGGAATAAAGTTGACCTGTTTCACCAAAAGCAGTCTCTCAGAGGGCTGCCTCTGTTTGTACTCATGGGCTGAGTATAAAGCTTTCTGTTGCAGCATCTGCACCTTTGCCCTCTCCAACTAATGGCCAATAGGCCAAAAAGGAAAAGAGGACCACTACAGTCTCTTTTACCAAATATACAAGGTACTTAATGACAATTTACACTTTTATAGTTCTCCAGAGAAACATTGAATATATACTCACTGCCACACAATCACAATTAAGGATTGACTAGTGCATTTTTATGAGCTGGCAAATATGAATATTGAAGGCATAGTAATTACCTTGCAATCTTGAGTTAAAAACTATGTATTAAAAAATCTTTCTAGATAAATTTTAGTTCTTTATCATAAGTCCTGGAAGTGATCAAATGAGGGATAGTCATTATGGACTGTCACATGCTATCCAATAAAAAACCCAGCAAATTGTGGTCACCCCACTTAAAGTTGTTGGCCAGTGTGGTCAGAACTTGAGAGTAAGACCTTATTGCTCAAGATCCAAAGACAACTGACACATTGGGTATGGTTTCAGCTTATATGACACCACAAAGCCCACCTCCACAGTGATACATGTACTCCAACAAGGCCACACCCACTTAAATCAAGCCATACTTCCTAAATAGTGCTATTCCCTTTGAGGGTCATTTTCTTTCAAACCACTACTACTGACTACTAAAATTGCTACTTCCCCTCTGCCACTGTTCCCCAATCTCCAAGATCACCAAAGGAACATAATTAACTGAATCAACTAAGCAGAGCTCCCATGACCTCACAGAAACTCAAACTGCAAGCATGGGACCATGATTAGTCTGTTCCAGGTATTCTATGTATATGTTATAGCTCTTAACTTGGTATTTGTTGTGAGAATCATAACAGTGGGAAGAGGTGTGTCTCTGACTCTTTGGCCTGCACTTGGAATTCTTTTAATTCAGTTGGGTTGCCTTGTTTACCTTTAATATGAGGGTTTTGTCTTGTATTATTATATCTTGTTTAGTCCTGTTTGGGTATCATCACATGGAGTTCTGCTCTTTTCTGAAAAGAAAAATGCAAGTGGACTAGAGCTGGGAGACAGAGAAGGTAGGGGGAAACTGGCAGGAGTTGAGGAAGCTAAAACTGTTTTCAGGATAATTTGTATGAGAGAACAATTTATTTTCAATAAAAATAAAAACAAAAAAATCAATTAACCAAAGAGACAAAATGTGTCACATATTTAATAAAATCACATAGTGGAATGTTTAATTTTAAAAGTATAAAATAATAAAGTCTACTATTGTAAAAGCACTAATAATGATTTTTTTATAATGTTTAAACTGATATCTTGAAAACAACTAGCTGAGGTCAAACACAAAAAGGAAGAAACATAGGTATCATCTTTGAAGAATTGTTTTTATTTATTTATTTATTTATCTATATATTTATTTATGACAATATTTAACTTAGCCTACTGATAATCATGTTTCTTATGCCTACTTTACCTATATTTTTTTTCCTGAAAAAGGAGTGTTGCTATTCTTAACCATGATTATAGAATCTTTTCTCTTTTCAATCATATAATTCCTCCATGAAGTTCTTTGTTTAGTCATTTCTAACTGCTACTAATTTCATCATTTATTTGCCACTTAATTCATCTTAATACTGGATTTGCTTGATATTAACATAGTCATTTAAGTCTTCATATTGAGTCTCTATAAAATAATCTACTTCATCCTTTACCTTTTAACACATTTGGGTCATTTATTGGTATTTGCTGAGCAACAAAGAGCTTGCTATTTCTTTTCTTCTCTGAAATAATCTAAATTTTAAATATATTTAAATAAATATTTTTGGTCTAGTAATCATGTAATAATTCATATAATTGAAGTGCTACCTATCCATGCAAAATTTTTTTTTCCTTTCAAAGGTTTTCTGGTTAAAATTAAATCTTATTTGTGACAGTATTTTATTTAATGTCTTATCATTTATGATTATACTATACTAAAAATTGTGCTATATTCATAACATGTAATAACATATATGTTTGAATATATTAATAAATACAATATATTTGAATTAATTGTATTTAATGTTTAATTAATAATGTACATCTTTATACATATAGGAGGCTGATTGTAGTAGATGATTTCTAACATTGATTTTATGTCTCTGTGATATTACACTTCCATCTAATTGCCTATTCATTCTAAATTTCATGCTATCATAGCTAATCATCCTTACTATTATATATTAAAGAATGGCTATCTGTCCAAAGAAATAACAACAAAATATTTTTGTTTGGTCTCTCTTCACTTTATTTAGATATGTTTCTCATGTATTCATTCCTTCTCTTTGGTGTACTAGTCTTATTTTTTATTTTTTACTTTTTTTTACTTTAATATATTTTTT
>NW_004949153.1:1585121-1587770 GCF_000317375.1 Microtus ochrogaster | reverse complement strand
AGCACCTGGGTATATGTCTGGATGTGATGCTAGGAATAGAACTTAGAGTCTTATTAATTATAGACAAGTACTCTACCACTGAACCAAAACAAATCCAATCATGAATGATTGTTCTCATTTTTCATTAGAATTTAAAAATTACATTTATTTACTGTATGTGATGGCACAAGCCAAAGAAAAAAAGTAGTCAGAAGATCTCTAGGGACACTTTATTTCTTTCTTCCACCACTTTTGCTGTGGGCAACACTCTCAGGTGGTCTGACTAATTAGAGTCTGTTTATATTTGATGAACTATTTTGCCATATCCAGAATCATGATTTTTTTACCCTCCAGTTACTTATGTGTTACTAATCATTTTTAAAATTATTTTCAAACAAGTTTTCATTCTTAGTTATACTCACTACATTACTTTTTCAACCTTTTCCTTTTTGTCAAATCGGTCACCATGGATAAATTATTTTAATGTTAAATTTTAGTTAGTAATAGCTGAAGGAGGATTTTCATGATTTTCCAGTTTTAATAGAGTGTGTTTCTAGAATTTTCTCCTTTCTCCTAGATTTGTTTAACTTGATATAGAGGCATATTAAAGTAATCCATAGTATTTATTTTTATTTCTGAGCTACTTTTTGTAGTATAACACTTTTTAATTCTAATTGTAAATAGAGACTGTTCTTTTGCTTTTGGCTACCAAGATCCAAATAATCACACAGAAATGATATTAATTATAACAGTGTTTAGTCAATGGTTTAGGTGTATTCCTACCTAGTTCTTAGATATTAAAAGAACCCGCTTTTATTATTTTAAATTTTGCCATGTGGCTTGCATTTTTTTTTTTTTTACCCAATATCTTGCTTCTTGAGCAGGTACATGGCATCTCTCTAACACTACTTTGTTTTCTCCTCTATCTCTACTTGGATTTCTTACCTTGTCTTCTGCCCTTCCAAGGGCTAAAGAAACTTCTTTAATAACCAATGGTAATAAAACATAGTCAGAGCACATAAAGGGGAATCCCATATCACTTAATTTTATTGATTCAAGTATTTATTTTCTCTTGATTCCTAGAGATAAAGATTTATGGATTTCATTATTTGAAAAGAGAAACCTTGTTTTCAACTACCTTAGATTTACATTTCTCTTTTATACTTTAGTCTCTGTATTATTTCTACTCTAATTTGTGTTATTTCTTTAATTTTTATCATTTTGAGTTTGGGTGATTCCAAGATTCTAAATTAAATGAAAGTGAAAACCCTGTTTCCAACATTTATAGATATTTGGTATGTAACTCAGTTCTATCACCACCCTTTTTTTCTCCAAATTCTGAAAAAATATTTAAATATTAATGGAAAATACTCTTTTCTTAATAATCAGGAAAAAAAAAGAAAGACAGCAGACTCCACCAGAACAGGTACAGAGGAGTAACCACTGAGCAAGAGAGCCAGGGCCAGAGACAACTGAGGGTCTGGATGTAAATCTTAGGCCTTCAAGGGAGTAGACCTATGCCAAGACCCCTGTGGATCTGAGCATGATTCTAGGACCTCTGAAGTACTAGGCCTAAGCCAGGACCTCTGGCAATCTGGGTATGTATCTGGGAACTCTGAGGGAGTAGGCAGAAACCAGAGATCTCTGCATGGACAGGGCTGAGTCTGGAACCTCAGAGGGAGTAAACATGAGCCAGGTCTTCTACAGTCCTGGGCGCACCCAAGCCTGAGAACTCTGAGCCAGTAGAACAGAGCCAGGAACCTTTGCAAGACCAACTCCAAGCCAGGGAACTCTGCAGGAGTAGATCCAGAACAGAATTTACAGAAACAGGTCAAACATGGTAACCTAGGCCAAAGTAGGTCTGAGCTAGCAAACTCAAAGGGAGCAGATTAAAACCCAGGAGCAATGAGCTTTCACCAGTAACACAGAGTAACCAACAGGGTATCTAGAAAATGTGGCACTGACTGTACCATGAGGAACAACCATCTGAGCTTTGGATTCACTGGCACCTGGAAGATTAATCAACAGAATCTCAGACAGCCCCAACCATACCTATTAGAGGAAAACATGACCAGAATAGGTAAGAACACATGCAACACCACAAAGAGCAAAAAAAAAGTAAAAATTAAAGACCCTATAAAAGCAAGACTGGAACAACCAAATATAAATAAATCAGAAGAAAATGATCTCAAAAAATAACTTCAGGAGAATGTGTTCAACTTTAACAAGGCAATGAGAAATTCTTTTAAAGAAATGGAGGAAAATACAAAAAAATAGAAGACATCAGCAAATCCCTTAAGGAAAACCAAGAAAAAAACAATCAAATATATGAAAAAAAAAAAACTATTGAAGTCTTGAAACCTGAAATAGAGAAAATAATGAAAACACAAGATGAGGGAATTATAGAAACAGATATCATGAGAAAATGATCAGGAACCACAAATGCAAGCATGGACAACAGAATACAAGAGATGGAAGAGAATCTTAAGCACTGAATATATAATAGAAGAAATAGACTCATCAGTTAAAGAAAACATTAATTCTAACCAAAGCTTAACCTTAAATGTCCAGGAAAGTCGGGTGGTGGTGGTGCATGCCTTTAATCCCAGCACTCGGGAGGCAGAGGCAGGCAGATCTCTGGGAGTTTGAAGCCAGCCTGGTTTACAAGAG
>NW_004949153.1:1581090-1585021 GCF_000317375.1 Microtus ochrogaster | reverse complement strand
CTCTCCAGGCCAAGGAGCAGTCAGGTTTCCCTACACTATAGGAAGTCCAAGGTCCTTGAAGGAGAGGTCTACTGTTAATTAAGTCTTTTTTTTTCCCTGAAATTCTCAATTATTTTTATACTTTGGAAGACTCATTCCTTTGAACATAGAAATTTTTATTTGTATAATTATTTTTAACTTACACCTTTCAATACTCATTCTGCTCTTTTCCCTTATATATTTTCTGATGAAAAGTCATTGGAATCCTTACCTTTATTCCTTTGCAAAAACAACCATTCTTCCCCCACCCCAGATCTTGCAATACTTTTTTTTTTGTTTGTTTCTGTACTTTTGAGTACACTGTGATTTGCCTGAGTTTAGTTTCATTGTCTTGCTTAGTGTTTCTTGAGGCTGTGGTTTGTTATAATTAATTGGAAGTGGTGAGGAATTCTTATTTCAGAGTCTTCTGTTCTTTTCTCTCTTCACCATTTGTGATCCTAATTAGGAATGGGATACATACTGTAAACTTAATTCCACTTTTCTGACATATTTTGCTATTTGCTTATTACATTTTCTCTTCATATTCCAGTTTTGGAAATTTTTCTTGATTTCCTACTAATGTTATTGATTCTTTATGTCTGTGAAATGAGACTATGAAGGGCATTTAGGTCTTATAATATTATCACTTCTGGCATCACCTTGTGGTTATTTATGAGTGTTTCTTTCAATAATTGTTAATGTTGTCATCTTTTACTCATATACGCAACTATATATATATACACACACACACTCAATATTCTCCATTCTCTTAGTTATAAATTCAATGTTATTGTTATACATGCATGTAGTCATCTTGTTCATTTTGAATCTTAATACTGTGCTTTTTTGTACATTGAACTATTATGTTAGGTATTTTTTTTTGAAGATGGGTGCTTATTTTTTGAAAGACTTGGATTCTAGTAGGCTAAATGAAATTTTTTAAATAGATTTTTTACTTGAACTGTGTATATAATTTTTTGATATTTATACTAATGGTATGAGGCCAATATGCTCTCCAAATTTTTTGTGTTGTAGTCATAACCCAGAGCAGATTTAGGATCTTTCTGAGGTTCAAATTAGGTTTTTTTTTTCTTTTGTTATAAATGCATTAAATCATTCTGGGGTTACTGTATTAATTTCTATTGGTGTGAGGAGTCTATGACCAAGAAAATTTCTAAAGAAAGCATTTAATTGAGTGGTTGCATACATTTTCAGAGTGTGAGTTTATTATCATCATGGAGGGTAACATGGCAGTAGGCAGTTAGATAGTTGTCACACTGGAAAAGTAGCCAAGAGCTTACTATAGCTTCTCCTCAATTTGAAGGCAGATAGAAAAAGGGAGCACTGTCATGGACCAGCCTTAACAAAAATGCCTCCTGTCAGGGTAGAGGCATGGGTATTTAGAAATATAGTAAAGAATATGAAGACATGAATAGAAATAATAAAACAAAGAAATATATAGGATAGTATCAGTAGAGAATCCCATTGAGTACTGAAATTTCACCCGTGTTTAATTTCCAACTGCTTAAAATACGCTTGACCCCAAAATGTATGAGTAAGATAAACGGCTGCATTAACATGATACAAGGAAATGAACATAACAATTGAAGGTCATGGGCTACATTCATAGTTAAACATTCTATTATTAGAAAAAAACAAGTCACACTCACACACTAGACCAAAATATACTGTACCAAACCACTCCCTGGGTAGAATCCCAAGTTATCTCCATAAAAGGAATTGGAACTTTATTGGCTCCTTAGACTCTTGTTGACTTGGAAAAAATATACTTCTCTATTCCTGGAGTAGAAGGTCTGGCTGGCTATTAGCCACACCTGTTCCCAACAACCTTGAGAGAGCAGAACTCTCTGAACTACATCTAGGTGATAACTTTATTGGAGGTAAAAGCACAATATCCTTGAAGGAACTCGAGGTAAATTCGTATTCTCTGACATTTGGTCAAAGTGGAAATAGGCTCATATTTCTGGGCCTTCACAGAGAGTGAATCTGGAAAGGCCATTTGAAGCCTCAAAGCCAACTATAATAGCATATCTCCTTCAAAAAGGCAACACCTTCCAAGTCCTTTCAAAACAGTTGTTAACAACCATGTAAACATTTGATACTATTGGGGCCATTCTCATGCAAACCACCAGTTACTAAACTCAATCTCATAGGAGTAATTTTTCTGTTAGATAAAATTTTCCTGCATGATTAATTTTAGGATATTAGATAATAGAACCCTTAGCGAAGTAATAAAATACAATTTTGAGTGTGCCCCTGCAGAAGATTGGTATGTAAGTCATTGATAGTGTGCTAAAAGTCTACACCCAGTGTGGATGGGTATGATACATTCAGGTAGAAGTCCAACTGCACAAAAAACAAGAGAGTAGAAGTGAAATTTTCTCATTTTATTGCATTTCAGCCTTCTTTCCATACCTGTAGAAATAATAATGATGGGTTTGCTCAACTCTATCTGAATTCTTCCCTGTAGTCTTATTCACTTCACCTAGAATTGAGACTATTTGGCTTCCTAGTTTTGACACATTTTGATTCATATTAGAACATATGAAAGTACATTTGGGGGGCAAGTTTACAGAAAATCTTTTTGAGAAGAACATAAAAATAAAGAACAATTATAATATATGTATATAAATATAGAGATAGATGGATAAATAAAAGAATGGAAAATATGTGTATAATATTCTTTTCATATACCATGAGAATCAAAGCTAACATTCATGATTTCCATCTGATTGTTACTGCGTTGCCATTTCTTGCTATATATTTTGATATGTCATCATGCTATATTCTGTTGCCAGATGTTTATCCTCAATCTTAGACCTCATTTATAGAGAAATGTGAGATAAATGTATGCTCACAAAAGCTTACTGCATCTGTGGAAAAATATTCTGGTAGCATAAAAATTAGCAATGTAGAAAATTCAAACAAATAAATACATGAGAAGTTTTACAGCCACAAATTCCTAAAAAAAATAGAAGAAATGGTTCTAGTTTTGAAAAGAATTATAAAGGAAACTTGTAATTTTATGAATGTGAGCAGTACATACAAGTAATCAAGGTAATTTTTTATTGATTTTTATGGAACTCTATATTTTTCTCTGTTCCCCTCTCTGCCTCTCCCCTATCCCACTAACGCCCCCTCCCCAAGGTCCTCATGCTCCCAATTTACTCAGGAAATCTTTTTTTCTACTTCCCATGTAGATTAGATCTATGTCAGTCTCTCTTAGTGTACTCATTGTTGTCTAAGTTCTCTGGGATTGTGTTTTGTAGGCTGGTTTTCTTTTATGTTTACAAACCACCTATGAGTGAGTACATGTGATAATTCTCTTCTGTGTCTTGGGTACTTCACAAAAAATAATCCATCCATTTTCCTGCAAAATTCAAGATGTCATATATTTTTCTGATGTGTAGTTCTCCATTGTGTAAATATACCACATTTTCCTTATCCATTCTTTAGTCGAGGAGCATTTAGGTTGTTTCCAGGTTCTGACTATGAAAAACAATGCTGCTATGAATGTAGTTGAGCACATGTCCTTGTGGTACGATTCAGCATCCTTTGAATATATAACCAAAAGTGGTATTACTGGGTCTTGAGGAATGTTGTTTCCTAATTTTCTGAGAAATCGACATACTGACACCCAAAGGGCTTGTACCAGTTTGCATTCCCACCAGCAATTCATAAGTGTTCCCTTTTCCCCACAACCTCTCTAGCATAAGTTGTCATCAGTGTTTTTGATCTTGGCCATTCTTTCAGGTGTAAGATGCTATCTCAGAGTTGTATAAAAAATTGGACAACAATTTAGTGCCCCATTTTTTAATTGGGTTAATTAGCATTTTAAAGTCTAGTTTCCTGAGTTCTCTATATATTTTGGAGATCAGACCTTTGTCTGTTG
>NW_004949153.1:1580075-1580990 GCF_000317375.1 Microtus ochrogaster | reverse complement strand
CAAATAGTAAAAAATACAATAAACATACAGTGTAAAGAAAAAATATTAAGAGATGCAAAGCAAAACGGCCAAGTAACATATAAAGGTAGACTTATCAGAATTTCACCTGACTTCTCATTGGAGACAATAAAAGCCAGAAGGTTGAGGCCAAGCATTATGCATACATTAAGAGATCACAGATACCAGCCCAGACTACTATACCCAGCAAATCCCTACCCAAAATATGAGAAAGAAAACTCCTACCCAAGGAAATTGGCTACACCCCAAAAAAACCCACAAACAATTGATGGTCTCAAATCAGCAAATCAAAAAGAAGGGAAAAATGCACAAATTAACATCACCAACAATGAAAACTAAATTAACAAGAAAAAACAATGACTGGTCATTTATATGCCTTCATATAAATGGACTCAACTCACCTATAAAAAGGCACAGGCTAACACATTGGACACAAAAACAGAATCCAGGGAACCTGGACGGTGGAGGCGGCCGGAGGAAGCCCTCCGCAGCCAGCGGGGACCTGCTGGGTCCGGCGGGGACCAACTGAGGCCAGTTGGGACCAGAGCGGCAGCAGAAAACACAGGCCACGGGCGGCGGGAATCTTCGTGGCGGCAGACACAGGCTGCAGGGACCGCGTGCCACACCGAGAGCACATCGCCCCACTGCGGTTGGATCAAGGAGGTGGGCCTTTGGTTGGCGGGGTCCCTGGAAGAGGAAGAGCCGGTTCCTATTCCTGGGGACCCTTCTGGGGGTGAGAGTGATCTTGGCCCCCAGCGGGAACCAAGAAACAGAGCAAGGGCATTTTGTGGGAGGAGCCCCTGGCCAGCAGAAAACCTGAACCAGTTTTAAAAGACCCCTTAGATAGCATCGATAGGAGGAGATGGGCAGGCGCCAAGGCAAGTATTCACCCAATAA
>NW_004949153.1:1565356-1577316 GCF_000317375.1 Microtus ochrogaster | reverse complement strand
CACATAATCCAATAAAAAAAATGGAGTAAAGATCTAAACAGAGAACTCTCAACAGGGGAATCTAAAATGGCTGAAAGACATTTAAAGAAATATTCAACATCCTTCGTCATCAAAAAATGCAAATCTAGGTAAATTTTAAGGGGAAATGAATTTTATTGAAACTCAAGCTTTCTTAAAAAATGCTAAAATGATTAAAAACAAAATTTTGATTAAAATATTGATGTAACAAATTCTGATGAACCTTTATTAGAAGGTAAAAACAAATTTGCCTGTCATGAGGAAATACAACTATTGAGTTGAGGGAGGTATGGAGTGGGAGAGCAATGAAAGAGATACGGTGATAGAAGGAATCATTAGGGGTTAGGGAGAAACCTGGTACTAGGCAAACTCCCAGAGTCCACAAGGATGACCCCAGCTAATACTACTAGCAATAGTGAAGAGGTTGCCTAAATTGGCCTTCTCCAATAATCATATTGGTGAATACCCCAACTGTCGTCATAGAGCCTTACTCAAGTACCTGATAGAAGCAGATGAAGAGATCCACAGGCAAGCTCCATGTCAAGCTCCAGGAGTCCAGACAAAGAGATAGAGATGGGGTCATATAAGAAAGGAAGTGAGTCAAATCTACAGAGACAGCTAAACCAAACTTGTGGGAACTCACAAAATCTTGACCAACAGCAGTCAGTCTGTATGGGACCAATCTTTGCCCTCTACATGTGGGCAACAGTTGTGTAGATGGCTCTGTTTTAGAGGCCCTAGGCATTAGAACCAGGATCTATCCCTGGTCAATGAGTTGCACTTTTGGAGCCCATTTTTTATGGTAGGATGCCTTGCTTAGCCATGATATAGGGGGTGGGGCTTGGTCCTTCATCAACTTAATATTTCAGGCTTTATTCATTCCTCATGGAAGGCCTTACCATTTTTAATGAGTGGATAAGGGTTGGGTTCAGGGGAAAGTGAAGGGTAGTAGGAAGAGGGAGAGGGGAAATTGTGGTTGGTATATGTTTTGTTGGAGGCTTCACCTCAGACACTGGCTCCCCTATATGCAGAGAGTCTGGAATGTCTGGGTGAAGGCTCCACCCCAGACCCTGGCATTCATAAATCCAAATAGTCTGGAATGTTTGGGTGGAAAGTTTCAACACAGGCTCCTTCCCTAGGAGTTGCCTCAGTCCAGACTTCATATCCATTATTCGGGTGGAAAGTTCCACCCGAAGCAACTGCTGGGAGTTGCCTCATTCCAGACATCACCTCTGAAAAAGGCTGCCAAAATATGAACTCTCCCAAGAGATGCTCAAGCCCACTCCCACAGACTATTTAAATTGCTCCCCGCATCCCGCAGAATAAACACGTAGCTCTCGGGTCTTTCTTTTCCTTCTCTGTGGTTTTCCAGTCTTCCTTTCCCATCTCCTCTCTGAAGGCCTAGAGGGGCCTCTAGGAGCCCTGGCACACATTAAACCTGGGCTTTTTCTAATTGAGTTTGACGTGGTCTAATTTAGATTACTGTGTCCTGGAGAGATTCATTGGGATGCAAAATCTTTTCAGCTGGAGGTCCCAAGACGGGGCTGTTTTTCCCACCAGTCAAGGGCTGCTTATTGGGAAAACAACCTTCTCTCCTGCACTTGATCTCTGCCAGGCTGAGAATGGCTTTGTCTGGGTAAGTTACCAGTTCCAAGTCATTGCCTTAGGGCCCATGGCCTCATATGTTAGTGTAGGCCAAGACATAACCTTGTTTCTGGGCTTGGGTACTTGCAGGATTGGGAATCCTGCAAGATCTCCTTTGTTCTCACCCCCAGGATGAATTACCCTCCATTATCCTGGTGAGTTCAAAATTTGCAGTGATGAACAAGGGATAGGGCCAGTTCTTCTGCTTTTGTGTCCTCAGAGTTAGATCTCCAACACTTACACCCTCAGGGTCACCTCTACTGTGTTGCTCAGGTGTTGTATAAGGCCCACTCTTCCAAATGCTATGGTTGGTGAAACACAAGACCAGTTATCCCACTCATGATCTCAGGGCCAATTCTCCCACCTACCTCAAGTGTTGATGTTGGGGAGGGCATCATTCCCCTTCTCATGATGCTACAGGGCAGAAAAATAATGGTGACAGCTCTTCCACACAAGCTGTTTTGCGTGTTTTTTTTTATTTACTTATTTTTATTTTTATTTATTTTTTGCCTCTCTACCTGAGAATCAAAATATTGTGATTTCAATTGCACCTACAGTGCCTGCTTGGGTGTTGTAATGGTGCCAACTATGATAATAATGGAATAAATTTATTAACCTGTATGGAGGGAAATTCTAAATTGGAGATCTTCTTCATCTAAGAAGGCTTATACGGGCTGACAGAGACTGAAGTATCTAGAACAGAGTCTACATGTGTCTGTACCAGGTCCTCAGTGTGTATGTTGAGAGTACCACAGAAACACTCTCAACAGTGGGAGTTAGTCTATTTTTGACTCTTGCCTGCTCTTGGTACTGTTTTCCTCCTACTGGGTTGCTTTATCCAGCAAAGCTTTTGCCTTTTCCTAATATGTCTTATTTTGTCTTATTGGGTAGTTGTCCCTTGGATTTCTACTTTTTTATGAAGGGAAATGTAGGAGAGTGGATCATGGGGTGAACAAAGTGGGGAGAAGGGGTAGGCCAGGAAAAAATAAATAGAGGAAAACCTGTGGTCATGATGAGAGCTGATAAAAGAATCTATTTTCAATGAAGATATTAAATGAATAAACAAAAAACCAAATAAATAAATTTTTAAAATAAGGAACATTTACTGATTATTTCTACCAAGAATATGTAATCAAAATGGAACTCTCAAAGTAAATATAATCAAATTCAACCAAATATATTGCAAAATATCAAACAACATAGATAAGTACAATACAATTTAAATTACATATGTAATATATCATACAAACAATGTAAAAGAAAAAAATCATTTGTAATAATATTAAGACAGAAAGGGGTGGCATGCCTTCAGGAGTAAAAATTTTTAAAAGCTAATCGTAACAGAAAATGTGTATAATTTAGTAAGTGAGCTCTGAACACTCAATGCTTAGAACTGTAGTTAATGATGAAGAAAAAAAGGATTTATTTTTTCCTGAAATCAAAGACATGATGAGAATATATTTTTCTAATATCTTGTATTATTATGTCAAATAAAACTAGAAAATAAAAATGCATTAAATGTAAAATGAAAATGAAATACCAGATCAATGATCTTTTTAAAAGAAATATTAGAACATTAAAAATGTGTTCATCAGAGTTGTTGGGCATAAAATATGATACACAAATATAACACCCAATATATTACATAATGTATTCATATTTATCTACAACAGAGGAGCTGAAATTGAAAGTAAGACAATAACTTCATCTAAAATAGCATTAAATATAAAATAAATAGAAATTTATATATACAAATCAGTATAGTAGCATGAATTTCTTTTTTTTATAATAGGGTTTCCCTATGGAGAACTGGTTTTCTCAGGACTTCCTATGTAGAGTACAGGAGCCTGAAAATCACAGAGCTTCTCTGTACAATGACTCTTGAGTGCAAGGAATAAGTGTAGGTGACATGATGACCAGTAGTGTTAATATTTTTTCTAAGGTCAAATAAGTATAAGAACATCCTTGCCTATGGTGTAGATGACAATATAATGCTATGAAAACAAAAATTTTCAAACATTCTTAGGGAAAAAATGCAACCAGTATTAAATTCCGTCTAATTTTTAACTTGATAGGTTAATCCTAATTTTTATATGGTTATTCATTGAACAGATAAAAACCAAAGCAATCTTTAAGATTTATAGTTTCTGATTTCAAAACGCAATATAATGTTAAAGTAAAAGCAATGTAGTGGCTGAATAAAGATCGATACACTGATCAATAAAAATGATTTGAAAATACATGCATATACTATTCTACTTTACTTGCCTAACTTTTGACAAAATTGAAAAAACAATTTGTGTGGAAAAGCAATATTTTTCCCAAAAAATAATGATAGGACATTTAGATATACAAATACCAAAATGCAGGAACCTAACTACAATCTTATATTTTACAAAAAAAAATATTAAATGTGTAAAATTTATTTAAATATAAAACCAAACAATAAAGCAAGGCTTAGGGATGATACTTGTTTTTTAAGGTAAAAGGAAAAAAAAATATTAAGATTACCACAGGCAAACATAGCTTGCTCCAATACTGGGGGGACTTAAGAGGTGAGTGAACAGCCGCATGGTGGCATACCCTACTCTTTAAGACATCAACAGTGGGACAAATCCCCAGGCTCCTTTTCTAAGTACGTCTGCTTTTCTACCCAGTCAACAGGAGAGTTTCCTGCAGGTATGTTCCACCATCACACAAGCCCATCCACCCTACCCTCCAAGCTATTGGTCACAAACTATCCCCTAAATCACCTATCCTCCTGCAAACTTGGTGGAACTTTGAAACATAGTTTGCTCCAATACTGAGGAGATGAAGAGATTGCTATAATACTGAGGGTAACACAAGCCTGCTACAACACTGAGAAAACTAAGAGAGGACCAAGAAAGAGAACAACCCAGGAGAGATGACTAAGAGAGCAGATATAGAGAGACCTCAGAGGTTTCTTGAGACAAAGACATTGATAGTACATTTAAGACCAAGAAAAATTATCAAACACTTAGACAGCCACTGCAAGGATTGTACCAAAACACAAAGACACTGACAGCCTCATTTGAAGGAAGAGATGGGTAGGCACCAATGTAACAATTCAAACAACAACCTAAAAAGCAACATGGTAACACCTGAAACCAGTGGTCACACAACAGGAAGACTTGAACATTCTAAACCAGAAGAAGCAGAAAAAAAAGACTTTAAACATAAATTCATGAAAATGATGGAAACCATTAAAGAGGAAATGAAAAATTCCCTTAAAGAAATGCAGAAAAGACAAAAAATTGAAAGAAATTAATATATTCCTCAAAAAAAAAAAAAACCAAGAAAACCAAGAATTAATCAAACAGGTAAAGCAATCAATTTAAGATTTGAAGACCAAAGTACAGGCAATAAAGAAAACACAAACTGAGGGAATTCTGATAATGTAAAATTTGGGTAAACAAACAGGAACTACAGAGACAATTATAACCAGCAGAATAAAAGATAAATAAGAAAGAATCTAAGGTGTTGAAGATACTATAGAGGAAATAGTATGGTTGATCAAAGAAAATATTAAACTTATAAGATTCTTACCACACAACACCCAGGAAATCTGGGACACCATGAAAATATCAAACCTAAGAATAATAGGGGTAGAAGAAGAATTCCAGTTCAGAGGCACAGAAAATATATTCAACAAAATCATAGAAGAAAACTTTTCCAATGTAAAGAAGAATATCTCTATGAAGGTACAAGAAGCTTGCAGAACACCAAATAGTCTGGATCAAAAAAAAACATACCATGGCTGCTCACCATATTAATAAACAAGATGCAAAACATACAGAATAAAGAAAGAATATTAAGAGCTAAAAATAAAGAAAAAAATTCAAGAAAGATATAAAGGTAGACCTATCAGTACTACACCTGACTTCTCAATGGAAACACTCAAAGTCAGAAGGTCCTGGGTTGATGTGCTTCAGAAAATAAGAGACCAGAAATGCAAGCCCAGAATTCTATACCAAGCAAAGCTTTCAATCACCATTGATAGAGAAAATAAGAAATTCCCTGAGAAAACCAGATTTAAACAATATGTATCCACAGATTCAGCCCTACAAAAAGTACTAGAAGGAAAATCTCAACACAAGGAAGCTAACTGCACCCACAAAAACACATGCGACAGATAAGCCCCACCAGCAAAATCTAAAGAAGTGAAGCACACAAACACTACTGAAAAATAACAAGTATTAACAACCACTGGTCATTAATATCTCTTAATATCAATATAATCAATTCACCTATAAAAAGAAACAGGCTAAGAGAATGGATGTAAAAACAGAATCCAGGCTTCTGCTGTACACAAGAAACACATCTTATCCTCCAAGACAGACACTATCTAAGAGTAAAGGTTTGGGAAAAGGGTTTCCAATGAAATGGACCTAAGAAACAAGCAGATGCAGCAAACCTAATATTTACCCAAAATATATTTCCAACTAAAGTCAATCAAAAGATATATAAAAAATACTTAATACTCATATCAGGGATAATCCATCAAGATGAAGTCTCAGTCCTAAACATCTATTCCCCAATACACGAGCACCCACATACATAGAAGAAATATTACTAAAACTTAGATCACTCATCAACCCCCCCCACACACACACATAGTAGATTTCAAAACTCCATGCTCTTCAATGGACAGGTCAACCAGACAGAAACCTAACAGAGAAATAAGAGAACTAACAGATGACATGAATCAAATGGACTTAATAGACATCTGATGACATGAATCAAATGGACTTAATAGACATCTGTAGAACATTCCACCCAAACAAGGAATATACCTTCTTCGCAGCACCTCAATGAACCTTCACTAAAATTGATCACATACTTGGTAACAAAGCAAGCATCCACAGATAAAAAAAAAATAATGAAGTAACCCTGTGTCTTATCAGATCACCATGGAGTGAAGTTAGAAATTAACAAAAATGCTACTCTCAGAAATCCTACGAACTCATAGAAATTGAACAGTGAACTACTGAACCAACCAAGGGTCAAGAAATAAAGAAAGAAATTAAAGACTTCCTAAAATTCAATGAAAATGATAGCACAATGTATCCAAACCTTTGGAATACTATGAAAGCAGTGGTAAGAGGAAACTTCACAGCAGTAAGAGCTCAAATAAAGAAAATTGAAAAAGCTCACATCAGTGACCTAACAGCTCGCCTGAAAGCTCTAGAACAATAGTAAGACACACCCAGGGGGAGTAGAAGACAGGAAACAATCAAATTGAGGACTGAAATCAACAACATAGAAACAAAGAAAACAATACAAATAATTAATGTAACAAAGAGCTGGTTCTTTCAGAAAATCAACAACATAGATAAACCCCTATTCAAACTAGTCAAAAGGCAGAGAAAACATCCAAATAAAATCAGAAAAAAGTACCTTTTTGCATTCTAAGTTAACATTTTCACAAGCTAGAGATTCAATAATTACTCCTGTAGCTTTTGGATTTGTTATCCCTATTTGTATAGATTTAGTTAATCTTTGTAAAAAGTTACTGAAGTGCTCTCTTTGGCCTTGTATGACCTTAGTATATGATTCAATTCTTCTTTCTAGTTCTTGTGTCTTATCCTAAGCATTGAAGCCTGTTGTATTGTAAAGAGAAAACATGTGTCAATTATAAATAGCTCAATTCTGTGGAACAGTATAATGGCCCTCACCAAGAATTTGATCTTGGGAGGTCTCAAATCCTCTGACTCTACTTTGAAGTTCTAGGGCTTTAGCCACTTCTCTCTAATAGCACTTCCCATGTAACTTTGGTCCATATTGTAGCAGCATTGAAACTAATTGAACACAATTATGTAGAACTACCCTATTGCTTAAAGCCTATATCTGTAGCGTCTCCCTAACAAATTGTGAATGTATGCCATGAAAATATTGCTCCTTGCTTGATATCTTTTAGATCATCTATATCTATAGGTTTCTACTTATATTCTGTATATCTGTATTTGCTGACTTTCTGGTGGTAATAAAATGATAAGTAGCTAAAACTTTGGTAAGTCATCTCTGACTCTGATAGGTGAAGGCAATGCTAAATGCTTTGCTTGACCTCCTTTCCTTAACTCTCAATCATGACAAGTTACTCAATCAATTCAAATCTTTTTATCACTATCTTTTGTAAAACCAGGATCTCTTAAACTGTGAATATTTCTACTGATTTTATCAAATCATTTAATTTCTTGATCTCATTATGCACTTGTGATCCAAAGATTTTTTATTTTTTTTCATTAACAATATCTTCTCATCCTTAGATAATATTTGGATGGTGTATAGATTGCCTTTCTGGTAGGATGGTCTATCTGTTACCTAATCATAAATTTTAAACAGATTTTGATTGTCAATTTCAACAATAAGAATGATTTCAGATAATCTCTCAGTTTCCTTATATGAGGTTTCACAAACTATTGACAAGGATTGAATTTTGCCTATCAAATTAATGTTATCATTTTCAATAGTGTAAATACTTTATGTTGAAGATTGTGTCATTCCTAAAAGTTTCTTATTTCTGACTCTGTTATCCAACCATTTCTTTACGAACATAATATGAAGAACAAAGCTACTAGGCATATATATATACATATATATATGCCTAGTAGGTCATATAGCTTTTGCAAATTTCCATTCATAGCAGAAACAAAAAAAAAGTTGTTAAATTCCTGGTTGATGATATTGTCTGCAATTATCTTGATGTTGATTGTCAATTTTCAAGTTATTTGCTTATTAATCAAATTAACTTACATCTTTTAAAATTTTCAGAAAATTCTTGTATGTGTAATAATCTTAATTGGCCAGCATGGTTTCACAGTTTCGGCAGTAAGATAGATCTTAAATCAATACACAAATTATCTGAGACTTATAATTACTAACTACTTTAGTTAATTACTTAAGATTAGCATACACACATACAGAGAAGAATTGAGTTGGGCACAATATCAAGGAAACCAGAGTTTACAGACAGTCTCGAGTTGTGAATTTACTGGCCTGACCTCAATCCAGGCATTCATGGATGTGAACTGAAAATGCAAGCCTGTACTCCAGGTGCAGGGTTAGAATCTCTACTCCCAGAGTCAGAGCTAGGCTTGATTAGAGCAAGTCTGACAGAAACCAGAGAAGGCACAGAGGAGTTATAGCAGAAAGTTGAAGGTGGCAGTAATTTAGCTGCTTAATAGGTGGGAACAAACCATGCCAGTATGGGCCAACAGAAAATTTCCAAGTCACTGTGGCTGGACAGTCAAACCAAACTGTGCACAGCTATGTGTGAAAGGGTTAGGTCAGCTACTGAGGGGTAGTTCAGCTGCATGGTGTAGGTGACGGTCATAGGTAGGGTCCTGAGCAGAGCCTGGCAATGGCATGGAGTCACATAATGTGGGTACCAATTAGTTGGTGTACAAAAAATTCCACAATAGTCTAGAATGGAGTATAACAGGTCTATACATTCACAGGAAGAGTAGAGATGCATAGTCCCCTGCATGTGCTGGAAACTGGAACTGAATCAAACATCCTAGAGATATTCACACACTTTTCATCTGCATGTACAGTACATGAGACCATGCCAAAAGTTGTCTGGTTTATTAAAGGCTATTGAATGAAGGACTTCTGTCAGCACTCTACTTCTTGGATGTGGATGAAATGTAAACAGTCTTATCATGGTTGTCATTTCAGCTTCATATTACTGACATATGCCTTCTACACTATGGTAGACCATATACCTTCTGGAAATATAAGCCAAAATATCTTCTTGTTCATTACATGGTTCTTGTTAGGGTATTTTTTAATCACAGGAACAGAAAGTGTTTAATATATCATGGTTGAAAGGCCAAATTTTAAGATAGAATATATTGTATCAGATAGCAAAGACTGCCTAATCTATCTATGTTCCAGTCTTTGGCAGCACAACAGGTACCAGCATACCACAAACTTTGGAGTAGACTATTAGTGGCATGATCAGACTTTGTTTCACAATTATATCCTGCCTTTAAATTGAAACTAGTTGTGCTATATAATCCAGGAACTCCACTCCTGTAAATAAGTCAAAAATTATAATTAGCATATCTAAGAGATAACTGCACTCCCATCTCAATTGCTGAAATGTTTATATTAGTCAACTTAAGTATCCAGAAAATGGTTCTTGAGTAAAGAAATGGTAATAAATATATACAGTGGACTACTATGTTCTCAGTACAGAGACACAAAAATGAATCCTTCACATATATCCATCTAAAGGATTCTTTAAAAAGGCTTATAGACTAGAAAAGTGGCTAAGTAGATAAAGTGCTTTTTACAGAACCATGAGGAACTGAGTTAGAATCCCCAACATCACAAAGAATCTGAAGACTTAAGCACACTCTGTAACCCAAGCAGCAGATATAGGAATCTCATCACACATTAACTCAAATTGAAATGGTGTACTTCGGGTTTACTAAGAGATCCTGGTTCAAAAAAGAAGGGGGTGGGAGAGAGAAAAACATAACTGTTGTTTGCCTCTAAGTTCTATATGTGTATACATGATCCAGTGCATTTTCACATTAATATGCACATACAAAATAGGTGTTATAAGAATAAAATTAAAGTATTCCCAAAAGTAAACCAAACAGTGAATGATGTTCAGTAGTGATTACCAATGGAAACAATAAAAAACAGACCCAGAAGTATGAAGATGGTCTTAATTTAAAAAACAGAAATAACTCATTTAAATAGAGTAAGAACTCTATAAGTAGTGTAGAAAAAGTGAAGCATTCTAAGCGTAAGGCACATAATTGGATAAATAGTCATAACCAATAAACAACCTTAAATATCTACAAATGTAGGAAAATAAAATGAGTAGTGATGAAGCTCATTGCAGTGTTTGTATTACATTTAATTTATGTAGTATATATGCAGGCAACTACAGTGGTATGTGCTGACAAGGATGCATTTCTCAAAAACTAACAAAAGAGTAAGAAAAGAGGTAATCATGCAATTGTATTCATAAACCATCAAAAATATCATGAATTGTCATTAAATATATTGCAAATTCTAGAGGAAGGCAAATTAATAAAACATACTTTAGGGATAAGTAAAAGCTTTGAAATGAAAAAAAATATGTTTCTCTTTTGTATTTATTCACAAGTATATCTTCTAAAAGCATATCTTAAATATTAAATCAAATTGCATTTCTTTTTTATACATGTGCAGTGTTCTTTAGTAACTTTAGAAATGGAGAAATATAAAATTGATGAGATGAGGTTGTGTGTTGGAATAGCTGTTTTACTCTTTGTGAACTGACGTTTTTCCAAATTTATTACATTTATTTTTCTCTGTGTCTATATTGGTATTCCAGTGGGTGCCTGCCACACTGTGTGTGATATCAGAAAACAAGCTGAGGAGTTTATTCTCTCTTACCACTTTTGTGTGAGTTTTCTGTAATGCCTGGTTCTCGCAGTTGTTAGTCCCAAAGAAATCACACAGAGGTCTACATTAGTTATAAACTGATTGGCCTACTAGCTCAGACTTCATGTTAACTCTTATAACGTATATTAGCCCATTATTCTTATCTATGTTAGCCATGTGGCTCGGTACATTATTCAGTGTGGCAGTCACATCTTTCTTCTTCTGTGACTGGGTCACGACTATAAACCACAGAACCCTCTTCCCAGAATTCTCCTGTTCTCATTGCCCCACCTCTACTTCCTGCCTGGCTACAGGCCAATCAGCATTTTACTAAACAAATATAAGAAACAAATGTTTACAGGATAAAACCATTGTCCCACAGCAATTCCCCCCGTTTTTTAAAGAACAAGAATTCTGACTCTAATAACTTTGTTTAGTTTTTTTTCCTGATCATTATCTATAACAAATTCTAACCAACATTCTAAACAAATAAAAATATCCATAGTCAATTTCTTGGAAATGTGGTTGTAGTTTTTAAGGATAATTTTTGCTGAATTGGGGTGCTAATAATCAGACCTAAAGAAAATTGAGAATTATGATCAAGTTGTGACTGGAGTATCTTGTGAGGCTTTGTCATCTCAGCTAGCAGTCTTGAGGCTTGTCTGGATGTAGAACTCAGACATCTTGGCCATCCACTTCTTTTGGAGATTTCCCAGAGGGTCTTCCTTTACCTAACCTTATTTTTCTTAGCCCAGAATAAATACATAGTATTGGGGAAACAAAAGCAATACCCCTTTTCCAAAGTAACATGCTTTTGATTTCAATTTTGAAATCAAGGAAGGCATTTACAAAATATTTATATTTTATTAATCCAGCAGCATTTATATTTAAAT
>NW_004949153.1:1559248-1561366 GCF_000317375.1 Microtus ochrogaster | reverse complement strand
CCTCTGCCTCCTGAGTTCTGGGATTAAAGGCATGTGCCACCACTGCCTGGCTTAGAAACAATCTTGTAAGATAGTAAGATACAAAGATAATTCTCTCATCATTAATCTGGAAATTAATATTACCAGAAGACTAAATTTACCAGCCATGTGTAACAAGGGGAGTTTTAAAAATGGAAGCAATTGTAGAATTAACCTTGGTAATTAGAAGGACCAAAGTCTTCACCCTTAAATAATTTCATTTCAAATGGAACTTGTACATTCCAGTTCCATTATGCTCTTAAGGTATTCACAAAATTAAATTCAATGTGTATTTCTTACAAACATTGACCAAAAAAAATTCTTTTTCTTTCAACAAATTATAGCTCAACACAATATACGCAGTCAAATCATCTAAGAGGAAAATTATTATGTTATAGTATACAAGCTATTGGGGCATCAAACTAGAAAATGATTTAAATATGCAAAATTGAATAGTATCAAAAGTGAGAAGAGATACAATTGATGTCTGTGGGTGAAATTACTCAGTAAAAAGAATCACACATATTTGAGTTTGGCCTTCTGCTTGGATAAAGAATGTTAAAATAGTTTTATCACAGGCTCCATATTGTTTGTGAATATATTACTATTTTTAACTGATGTAGAAAAACATTAAAAGTGTATGTATTAATAGGGCAACACAAGATTATCTTTTATATACTGAACAATGCTTAAACTAGGTTAAATATGTTTTCATTACTTTCATTCTTGGTAAAATATGTTCATATTTTCCAATATTTCTTTCATCCTGGAGAAAACTTTTAAAACATTTCTTATAGTTTCTAGAAATGTATAAAGCCGTGTTGTCTATAACTGATGTGGGATTCCCTTCTGCTTGCTCTAAATATGTTTTATTGCTATTATTTAATAAAAAAGCTGATTTGGCCAATGGCTTAGAAACTGGTTAATTTAAGGTGTAAGAGCTACTTGGAATATGCTAGAATCATTGGCCAAGAAGTTTTGTAATTAATACAGTTTCTGTATGAATATTTTGGGACAGGTTGGCTAGGAATGAAGAGCCTCCAAATACAGATTGGTGCACCAATGTGTGCCAGCTAAATCCACATAATACCTGAGAGAGCTTGCAATGAAAATCTAGATACATAAAAAAAACAAAGTTTAGCCCCATTTTTTTTTGATGAGCTTTGTTTCTTGGTGGCAAGCAGGGGCACCATAGCTTGTTTAAGAGAGGTCTTCATGATTCAGCATTAGCAACAAAAAACTGAGTGGTGGTGGTTTCCTGTTTGGCAGTATAAACACTCTGACTCTTTCATGAGGTCTAGCTACAAAACACTTGAATGGGGTTTTTGGGCCTGGGTACTTGTAGGCCCACTTGGAGTTAGGAGAGAAGCTGAGACCATGCCCATGGCTTAGAACTCCATGCCTAAGAAAGCAGCCAGATTGGGTCTAATAGTCAAGCACAGACAGGAGAGAATGGCAAATTTCGGCCATGATACACAAAAATATTTTCAGGCTCATGGGGTGTGCTAGCAACTTCGGCAAGAAACTGCTCTTTTGTGGACTGCTTGTTGTTATGCTGTATAAACTGGACATTCAGGACCCAAGTAAAACTGAACTTCCCTAAAGGTGAGGCAGTTCTTCAGGGTTACTGTTTCATGAAAGAGTCTTCCAGACATCCTGCAGGGCACAGAAGAAAGTGATTGAAAAACTGCCAATATAGGTGGAACTTTCTTTAAATTTCCTGCTTCACAAAATGTCTGCCAGATACTATGGGGTCTTAGTTTGAAGACTGGTGCCATCACGATAACAGAAGAACTTTGGGTGACTGCCCAGTCAGAGAGATGTCTCTTTGATTCTAGAGTTTTGGAATTTGCTTACAATGCACTTCCTATTAACTTAGGTAATACTAGATTCTTCTGGAGTCTTTGATGAAGTAGAAGAATGGATATGTTGTAATAGTAGTGGCAGGGCTGCGTCCCCAGCACCCCAGCCTCTTGGCTAGCTTATGCCCCAAAATAATTACATGGACACTGTATTCATTTAATCACTGCTTGGCCATTTCTATCTAGCCTCTTCTAGGCTAACTCGCGCACCTGGACTAGCCCATCTCTAATAATCTGC
>NW_004949153.1:1556959-1559057 GCF_000317375.1 Microtus ochrogaster | reverse complement strand
TTCACTCCTCCCACCTACGTTCTAACCTATCAGGGCAAGCAGCTTCTTTATTTAATCAACCAATGACCTTACTCCATCATGGATAGTTATAGTCTCCCTTAGTTATGCTAAAAGTCAAAGGAGATATAAATATTGAAGCTATCATTCTTGCTTAATAACTGTTTTGTTGTATGTAATTTTGCCATATTAAAGTCAAAATGTGATGTGGGATTCCTGTCTGTATGCTGTAAATTTATTTTATTGCCAATGGTTTATACAGAAGTTGCTTTTGGCCAATGGCTTAAAAGAAAATATTCAGGCTGAAAAAGATATATAAAGAGAATAGTTAGAGTCAGAGAGAAGCCATGTAGCCACCAGAGGAGAAAGACACAAGCAGTCAGCCAGTACCTTGTGCCTTGTTTTTAAAATACAGAATAAAAGAAATGGGTTAATTTAAGATGTAAGAGCTAGCTAGGAATATGATAGAGTCTATGGAAAAGAAGTCTTATTATTAATACAGATTCTGTGTGATTATTTTGAGTCAGGGTGGCCAGGAATGAAGGAATAGTCTCTGTCAACATATACCCATCCACCATGCAGTAGTCCAGTGATATATTGCTTCTATACTGCTGTAACTTAATTACCTTTACCCATACATATCAATCCTCTCACTGTCCATATAGCCTCTGTGTCTTGCCATCACCAACTTGTTCAACTTTTATAAGACCAGCTTATGTAGATATCTGGATCAGTTCACTTAATATAGGGAACCAATAGTCTATCAACCATTTAAATGATAGGATTTGATTAATTTATTATATCTAGATAGCATTTTGCTCTGTAAATGCTCTACATTTACCTTACCATTTTAGTAGTTTATGGACATCTACTTTGCAATAAAAAAGAGAATACAGATAACAATTTTGCAAAAATTAAATTTTTGAATATAAAACAATGAATAGGAATTTGGAATTTCATGATACTGTCATTTATAAATTTAGATGAAACTTTAGACATTTTACTATGTGAATTTGATGTGACATGAGAATTTCTGATATTAGCATATTGTGATTGTATTAATAAGAATATTCTGCATTGCTGGGCGGTGGTGGCGCACGCCTTTAATCCCAGCACTCGGGAGGCAGAGGCAGGCGGATCTCTCTGAGTTCGAGACCAGCCTGGTCTACAGAGCTAGTTCCAGGACAGGCTCCAAAGCCACAGAGAAACCCTGTCTCGAAAAACCAAAAAAAAAAAAAAAAAGAATATTCTGCATAGGCTCATGTATTTGAGGACTTAGTCCTTAGTTGGTCCTATGGTTTGAGGAGGTTTAGGAAGTGTGACCTTCTTGGAAGAAATATGCTTTGGGACCAGCTTTGAATGTTTATAGTGTTATATGATATCTGCATTCTGCTTTTGCTTGCATATGAAAATGTACGACCATGCCATTCTCCTTTGGCCAACATGTGTGTCTCTTCCTGCCATGCTTCCAATCAATGATGTACACTTATTTCTCTATAACCATGAAACACTAAAATTCTTCCACAAGTTTCTTTGAACAATATTCTTTATAGCACCATAAAAAACAAACTATAGCACTTTCATAATGAGATGAGTTCATATATAATTAGTATTTCTTTATGATGCTCTGATAGTTGACATTGATATTTACTTAACATTTTGAATTTTTTTGGGGGGAAGTTCTTATTTGAAGCTACTTTCTGCTTTTAATCTGTTTTTTGGCTATTATTTTTTGGATTTTTTATTTTGCATATTATAATTTTTATATTGCATGTTAACAATTTTTCTCTTTTTACAGAATTTCTGCTTTACCCATTTTGTTTTCTCGATTTACCATTGAGAAGTGTTTCAATTATTTTTATCACATGTGATTTGGTTTCATTAAACTGGGAATTTCATTACCTTTGGAATAGACTGTATTTGGCTACTAAAATGAGAACTTTGTTTCTTGTTTTCTTCCACTAACTTTATATTTCCATGATTTACATTTATGTTTTCATCATGTTTGAGCTGGTATTTTTTAATTGTTGTCATAGAATGTTATTTGTTATTTTAAGATGTGTTACATTTGCTTATGCTGTGGAATATTTGTTTTAAATAT
>NW_004949153.1:1553930-1556859 GCF_000317375.1 Microtus ochrogaster | reverse complement strand
GTTTCAGAATATAATATTGCTTTGTCCAGAAATATTGACATGTATTATCTTCTGAAATAAGTTACTATTCTTGTCATAAAAATTATAATTTTTAGAAATACATCCATTTTATTAAGAAAAATAAATACTAATTATATCACATCAAAATTGATAAACTAATAACTTTTAGGAAAATAGAATGAAAAGATAATAACATTGTTTTATGTTTATATGTGAAAACATTAAGGTGGGCCGTGGTGACACATTTTTTATATCAAAACATTTAGGAGTCAGAGCTCTGTGGGTTTGAGGCCTACCTGGTCTATTGAATGAGTTCCAGGACAGGTTGAAAAGCTCCACAGAGAAAACCTGTCTTGAAAAAAAAAAAAAGAAACAAAAACAAAAAGCAAAGCAAAACAAAACAAAAAAGAATTACCTTTGATGATGTAAAAACAAACAAAAAAAAACCCAGAAAGATACCTTTAAGATTATGTGATATGTTTACAGGATTTTTGTTGTTGTTGTTATGTTTTTGTTAATAGTATTTAGTGATGATCATACTTTGAGAGAAATCATTCTGTCTACCACATCATCATAAAGGTTATCAAGGAGGCAACATTAACATTAAAACAATCATTCAATCTTGATTCTTATAATTGAGGTACAGACCATGATTAATAATTTTCTCCACAGGAAAAATGGCATCACTGTATACTACTGTTTAGAAATATTAGAGTGATAGAAATACAATGAGTTAGTATATATATTTTATATAACTGTAAAGTAACATAAAACCCAAGAAATTTAGGTAAACCAACAAAGCTAAACTAAAAAAACAAATGCATTTATTAATTTGGAATAGTATTCTGTGCCAAACAAAAACAGTATAAAAATGTCTAACTATTTAACTTTCTGTAGGTCTAAGCTAAGAAAGAATATAAAATGCTTATTTAACTTAAACACAAATATAATTTTAACATTAATTTCTATGATAGAGAACAAATTAAACAAAATAAAATCAGAAGAGGAATTAGAAAGAATATAGTAAAATCATCAAGATATGTAATAGATGTCAAATATTCTTATTTTAAATTGGTAAAATTAGAAATGCTTTAAATGTACTCACACATAATGCCTCTTAACAAAGCATCAAACTTCACTGCAAAATACTTTCAACATGTTTGTCCAATGGTCCTAAGGAACATTCATTTCAAAATGTCTTATAAAACATAATTAATAATATTTCATAACCAAATCTATAAAAATTTAGTAATAATTTTTTGCAAGTTACTAAATTATTGCAAGTTGTATTTTTTCATTATAACTAGTATAATCATAAGTCTAAAGCAACCCTAGGTTATCTACTCAATATGTGCTTAAAGTTATCTCACATCAAGCAAATATATTTCTTCATATCAGAAGAAGATATGGTAATTATTTTACCAACTCATTTAACATTTGCAACAAAGTTAACATTTTAGGCTCTGTAACAAATTTAAAATTTTCTTGATTATACCACTAACCTGTAGGTTTGTTCATATCTTTTAAAGACAATTGCAAATTAAAATGGAAACATTTATTCAAAAGGACACAAAATAATTACTTTTGCTGTAGGATGTCTAAAATTATAATTTCCTAAAATGTAGGGATAGCCCAGCCCATCAGGGGGTGTGTTTGCCTCGGGCTAATGTTTACATATAAATCTGGCAAGCTTGAGCCCCGTTGCTCTTTTTTTTTATTTATTTCCTGCTGATCGCTGGATCCCTGGTGTTGTAAGATATCCCTTCATTAAAATTTGCTGTTTCATATAAAGCTAGCCTGGTTATTACACTGGGTACAGATTGATGCCCCATGAGGCTTTGTGGATACCCGCCCCGAATCAGAGCCTCCTGGGTGGCAACCTCCGGAGGCCTCTCCCTCCAGGGAGATTGTACACTTTCAGCACAGCTCCTTGCCGGTCCACTCTGCCTGACTATGGTGGCAGAAGCAGCTGAGATTCTGAGTCACTGAACATCCACAGTGACTCGATTTTTCCCGGCCCTTGCTAGAAAGTCGGCAAACAGGACTCCTAAAGGGTGACTTCGCGGTTCGGTAGATAGTTGAATCGGCCCTGTACGAGTCTGTGCACCCCGCCCTGCCCGACAGTGGTGCAAGCACCTCTGTATTCAGCCCACCCACCCCCAGCACCTAGCAGTAAACAGAGTAATCAGTACACAACGCCACTCTGCACATGTTACTGCTCTGCGTCCCCTCCCTGAGGGTGGCTTAGTTTGGCCTTGGCTCCTCCCCCCTGCTGCTAACAGTTAACTTTCAGTTTTGGGTTTCGAGTAGACTTTTCAGACCGGCTCAGACTCCTCCCATGTGAACTCACGTGCACTTCGCCACCACAACCATTTGCTGGCAGGAAACGGTCATTAGAGGTAAAAAATTTTCCTTTTTAAAAAATAAATAAATACAGATTTGATTGAAAATGTCTGAAAACATTACCATTCAAGACTTTAACAGCCTTTTTGATTGTACCATGTGGGAGATTTTACAAGAGGTGTCTGTCACCCCACATCTATGGATATTTCTGGGATTTGTAGTTTTCCTTGGTAGTAAATGGTTTGATAATAGAAATATGATAAGGTCGTTATAAGATGAATCCAGGATTCTTAAAGCAGAGGTTGAAGGCTTAAAAACAATTGAGAATGAAAACAATCTTCTCAAGAATCAGTTTGAAGTTCTCCAAGAAGAGAATAGATCTTTGTTTAACATGACTTGACCAAATGAGCAAAATTTAGAAAAGGTACAGGCTGATATTATGGAGAAATTCATTACTATGGAAGAGGGAACAGCTGATTTGGATTGTAAGCATCAGTCCCTTTCTGTAGGAACTGAAACATTAACTGAGAGAATCAAAACTGCCAAATGTGACAATCGAATTTTGTCTAAAGCTTGTGACAGATTG
>NW_004949153.1:1553083-1553830 GCF_000317375.1 Microtus ochrogaster | reverse complement strand
TGAATAGAATTGAAAAGATTGAGGAATTTCTAAATTCTGATGAAGAGCAAAGGGCAGAAAGGCAAATTTTAACTCCATCTGTGGGTACATCTCTCTGGGACAATTCCCACAAAGCTCTACCTACAGCTCTACCTACCTTTCCAGTAATAACAACAGAGAAAGTAATTGGATCCAGAAACCCTAGGGTCATCAAGGAAGATACATGGCAGCCTGTCCACATGAATGATCTCAAAGAAATTAAACAGGCTGTCATGGCTTTTAGGATACACGCCTTCTTTGTTAAAGAGATGCTAAAATCTTGGGCCACAATAAACAAGGCCACGCCCTTTGACTGGCTTCAATTAGCTTCTGCAGTACTTGAGAGTGGACCGCAATCGAAATGGAAATGCTTATTCAGACAAGAGGCAAGACTCTTAGAACAGCAGGAAAGAGTGAAGGGAATTGAGATTTCCCTAGATAAAATTCTAGGTGAAGAACTCTTTTCTGACCCTCAAGAACAAGCTAATTTTGATAAAAACACACTCTCTATGTGTACTAGAGCAGCCTTAAGGGCTTGGGACAGGGTGCAAGACCCAGGATAGAGAGGGAATAATTTGTCAGAGTTAAAAAGGGTCAGAGAGAATCCTTTAGTGACTTTTTACAAAGACTAACTAAAGCTGTACAAATAGGGATATCTGACCCAGAAGCAAGAAATATAATGATTGAATCTTTGGCTAATGAAAATGGAAATGTGGAATGCAAAAGGAT
>NW_004949153.1:1546083-1546718 GCF_000317375.1 Microtus ochrogaster | reverse complement strand
AAGGCAAATTTTAACTACATCTGTGGGTAAATCTCTCTGGGACAATTCCCACAAAGCTCTACCTACAGCTCTACCTACCTTTCCAGTAATAACAACATAGAAAGTAATTGGATCCAGAAACCCTAGGGTCATCAAGGAAGATACATGGCAGCCTGTCCATATGAATGATCTCAAAGAAATTAAAGAGGCTGTCATGGCTTTTGGGATACACGCCTTCTTTGTTAAAGAGATGCTAAAATCTTGGGCCACAATAAACAAGGCCATGCCCTTTGACTGGCTTCAGTTAGCTTCTGCGGTACTTGAGAGTGGACCACAATTGAAATGGAAATGCTTATTCAGGCAGGAGGCAAGACTCTTAGAACAGCAGGAAAGAGTGAAGGGAATTGAGATTTCCCTAGATAAAATTCTAGGTGAAGGGCTCTTTTCTGACCCTCAAGAATAAGCTAATTTTGATAAAAACACACTCTCTATGTGTACTAGAGCAGCCTTAAGGGCTTGGGACAGGGTTCAAGACCCAGGACAGAGAATGGAATAATTTGTCAGAGTTAAACAGGGTCAGAGAGAATCCTTTAGTGACTTTTTACAAAGACTAACTAAAGCTGTACAAATAGGGATATCTGACCCAGAAGCAAGAC
>NW_004949153.1:1542961-1543542 GCF_000317375.1 Microtus ochrogaster | reverse complement strand
CTTGTGCTAATTTTTTGGGAGACATTAATAACAACTATCCAAAAAGCAGGAGGCTTAACTTCATAAAGAGAACTTCTTGGATCCTTCCTCGAATCATTTGTGATGCTCCAATAACTAGAACCCATACATTTTATACTCATGCCAATAAATCGGGGAAGGCAGGTTACACATCAGAAAACTTGGGTAAGGTGGAACAAAGTCCTTATGATTCTGTCCAGAAGGCAGAAATATATGTCATTCTTATGATGCTAAACGATTTTAAAGAACCTATTAATATAGTTACTGATTCACAATACACAGAAAGAGTTATTTTACATATTGAAACTGCTCAATTTATACCTGATGATACAGAACTAACCTCATTGTTTATCCAGGTTCAAGATTTGATCAGGAACAGACTTTGCCCTATGTATATAACCTATAACATACATCTGATCCCATACAGGTCTACCACGTCCTCTAGAAAAAGGTAGTGTAGAAATTGAGCAATTATTGATTGGTAGTGTACTAAAAGCCTCTGAATTTCATTAAAACAATCATGTTAATAGCAAAGGTTTGAAGAAAGAGTTTTCTATTACATG
>NW_004949153.1:1540875-1541956 GCF_000317375.1 Microtus ochrogaster | reverse complement strand
TTGGACTATGGCTCAGTCCCTCTTCAATCCCAAGCATGTTGATAAGAGATATTTCAGAGTTTCTGTCTCAGGTCAGGAGCCATGAAAAGGACAGTATAAAAATAATTATATAATTGATATTTTTTCTTTGCCTTTCCTCATATTTGTGTCTTTCTTTATATGTCAGCATATGTCTTTGTTGATAATATTTAAATTTCCCATAACAAGCAACACATATTTCTACAGTAATCTTTGAAGTTTCCAGGATGAAGATGGGGCCCCACGACATCTACTCAATCTGGTTTTTATGACGTCATGAATATTTTTTTTAAGCGATAAAATTAGACCTGTTTTTTGGTACCAACTGCAGGAGACAATTTCAAATGGTGTACATTTTTGACAACACTCTGGGCAGACCTTCTCAAAACACTCAGAGACTAGTTACAATTTTCTTAGGTCAAAGGTTAATTTGGGAATTTTACCATCATTTGCTTTCACAGGACCACCTTAGAAGAACGTTGCCCCCATGTCAGCTAAAAGCAATCTTAGAGGATGACGTCCCCTCTCCCAACAGAGTTTGTCCTCAGGGTTAGGGACATCATTTATTGGTTGCTTTAGCGTTGAGGGGATGGGGAGATATTTTATGGAATTAGGGGTATTTTCAAAAAAAAGAAGGGGTTAACTGGTTTGATGGGATGATTGGTATTTGTGAATTAATGTTTTGAGAAAATTGTATTGGTATTGTTTCTTGTATATTGATATATTGAATATTGAATGTGAGTGTTCCTAACTCTATTTTTGTATGAGTATGCTTATAACTTTGTCTATATTGTATTGATACATTTACCATATTACAATGTACATTTCTACCTCTGATATTATTTACATTTGATATGTAATGACATTGTTTACAGTTGAAGATCATTGTCTTCATATATTGCACAATTGTTTATTCTCTTAGTCTTTAAGTTAGATAGGTATTGAGAATTAATCAGGTGTTATAGATACATAGAGATTATATTAAGTATAGATAGTATGATCTTCAGCCTCTTCAAAGAGCTGTAGAAAATGGCCTTTAATCTAACCTAGAATTCTGTGCCAA
>NW_004949153.1:1537969-1538464 GCF_000317375.1 Microtus ochrogaster | reverse complement strand
AAGTATGAAGATGTAAGTGATAAAACTTAAATTTTTAAAAAAAATCTTCAATAAAAATATTTAACATTCAATTTTACATTCTCTATATTTTTGAGCTATGAGTCAAACTTCTCTTTGTGACTAATTGCTTAATTTGTCCATAAGACACTGGCTCTATTTATAAGAGTGGGTATTTGCAATTGACATTGGACAAAATAAATTGCAATAGTTTATATCTATGTTTTAAAAATACCTTAAAATAATAAACATCATCTTTTCCATACCTGTTAAGGTCATACCCAATTAAGAAGTTTAAATAATTTACACTTTTTTATATTATATATATTTTGGTCATTTGAATTATTTTTGAAACTCTTCAAAATCCTGATAAAACTTTTAAAAGGAGATGTGCCTGTTCTTTAAGGTCTCAATTGAATCTAAACTATTTTTTTTTTATTTTTTTATATCCACTCGCATTCTTCAAATGAATAGTACTAATAATAGGGTAAACTGCTC
>NW_004949153.1:1532509-1537391 GCF_000317375.1 Microtus ochrogaster | reverse complement strand
AAAAAAAAACAGATACTAACTTAGAATGCTAGGTATAACCCATGGGAGGAAGTGCAATTCCCCTCACTGGTGATGTAAGGAAAACAGTAAAAGGAAGCATCAGTCATGTTGTTGGAGGCCAAGGATTTTGAATATTTCTTAAGTCATCTTTAGTCATCTGATATTTCTCTATTGTGAATTCTTTGTGTAGATATATGTCCATTTCTATTGAATTATTTGATTTGTTGATGTCTAACTTTGTGATTTCTTTGTACATTTTGGATATTAGTCCTCTGTGATGTGTGAAGTTGGTGAAAATCTTTTGAAAATGTGTAAGTTGATGTTTTGTCCTATTAATAGTATCTTTTTAGTTACAGAAACTTTTCAGTTTCATGATGTTCATTTTATTGCCTGTTGTTCTTGGTTTTTATAGTATCAGTGTTCTATTCAGGAAGCTGTCTCCTATGTCAATGAATTCAAGGCTATTTGCCACTTTATCTTCTATTTAGTATCAGTGTTTCTCAACTTATTTTGAGGACTTTGATTTTTCTGGACTTGAGTTTTTTGCAGGGTGATTGATATGGATCCAATTCCATTCTTCTACAAGCTAACATCTGGTTAGACCAGCACCATTTGTTGAAATATTTTTTATTTTTAATAATATTATGTTATACAATAGATTGGTGACTAAGACATTTTTTTATGAGAAAGGCATCATTGAGAAACAGATGACAGTAAATACAGAGACCCACAGCCAAACATTACCTTGAAGAATGGAGCCAGAAGAACAACAACAGAAAGGGGGGCAGGATTGTAGCTGCCAGAAGAATCAAGGACACCATGAGCACATGACCAACAGGGCTATAGGTGCTCACAAAAACTGAAGAAAACAACAAAGACCCTTTATGAGTCTGAGCTAGTTTCTTTACACATACCCTATGGTTCTATAGCTTAGTATGCCTGTGTGACACCCATCAGTGGAAGTGGAGTTGTTCCTGTGTCATTAGCCTGATCTTGGAAAAATTTTTCTCTTACTTGGTTGCCATATGTGGGATTTTGCACAATCTTATTGTATCTTGTATGTTTAGTGGATATCACTAAAAAGCCAGTCTGTGTGTGCTTTGTTATTTGTTATTTTTTTTTGGGGGGGGAACAGATGAGACATTGATTTGGGGGAGAGAGGGGATGGGAGAGAGGCTAGATGGAGTGGAGGGAGGGGAAACTGCAGTCAGGATATAATGTTTAAGAGAAAACTAATTTTTTTTAAATATGGGAGATTTGTGTTTTTAAAACCAACCTGCATTGAAATGGGAGACCTCACTTTTTTTCCTGCCCTAAAAAATACTGTGTTACAGAAGAAATATCTTAAGAAAGACCTCAAAATAAAATATTTCAGCTGGGATGAAGATTTTATATTGGTATCTCCAAATCACAGAAAATCCTTATCTTCTGTTAATAGGTAAACAATAATTCAGGATATCAGTTTAGGCCCAACAAATCTGGCTAGGTATCTAAGTCAGATGCATAGACACAATTCTGTCTTGGTGTGAAGTGTGACCATGCTACAGAGAGAAGAAACTGGTATCCTCATCACATCAAGGAAGCAAGAAGCAATAGCTCCAAATAGGACAAAAGGAGAGATAATAAGTGAGAGATGAGTTGAGTACAGATAATTAGGGTGGTTTCATCATTTAAAAGCTCAAGCCATGCCTTACTGGTACAAATTATTTTTATCTAATGTCTTCATAAAATCTTGAAAGCTTGAAGAAATTTGCTGATACTTGAGGATTTTCTATATCAAACCTGCTGAAACAGATCTCTTATAGAATAAGGACAAATTCTTGAAGTGAGCATTTGGGAATCAGCTGATTTAAACAATAAAGCTGTAGATCTTTTTTAACAATAGTCTTATTGAATATTCAGATAATGTTTACATTATTTAGGTGCTATCCTGGTCAATATTCTATTGTGGTGAAAAGGTACCACCTCCCTGGCAACTCTAGAAAAATAAAGCATTTTATTTATGCTTGCTTAGTTTTTGAGGTTTACTCCAATATCCTTATGACAGAGAACATAATAGCACATAGGCAAACATGGTAGCTGAGAGATCTACATCCATATCCATAGGTAAAATGACGAGCGAATCAGCCACTGTACCTGACTTGTGCTTTTGAAACCCAGAAGGCTGTTGTGTCATGCATCCTCCACAATGACATAATTTTTAATACTTTCAAATAGTGCATCTTTTCCTCATTAAGCAGTCAAATCCAAGAACCTGTGGTGCTATTCCCTTTCAAACCACATTTCATTCCTTGGATCCAGAGGCCTACAACCACATCATAATACAAAATGAATTTAATCCACATTGAGATGTCCACATGATATATTACATTCTCAATACTAGTTAAAATGTAAGTTCAAAGTCTCTTATGAGATTTAATACAATCTTAAAACTATAATCCCCTGAAAAAAAAACAAAATCAAAAAGCAGATCACATACTTCCAAAATGTAGTAGAAGTGATTATTTATAACCACCATAAACTGAGAATAAAGAGAGCATAGTGACGAAATATTAGACCAAATCATGGCAGAAAACCAGAAGGGCAAGCTCTAACCTCTCCATTTCTACATCTGTTGTCAAAGGGCTCCTTAGATCTCCAACTTCTTTCAGGTTTTTTGACTCCAACATACTTCTTTCTTTTAGGCTAGTTCTATACTTCTCTTGCAGCTTTCTTTGGATGTTTTCTCTTTAATCTACCATTTCAAACATTTTAGAGTCTCCAGTGAAATCCGGCTTCCACTTTCATAACTTTATTCAATGACACCCCTGACATAAGCCTAGCCTCAACAGTTTCCCTTAGCCAAGGAGTTAATTTAAATAATCCCTTTTCTTTTATCCTTGATTGTAAAGCCAGAACCCATTGTCAAAGTAGCCAAATCCTGCATGGAACTTGGCTTCTTCACTTAATTACATCTTCATAAACTTTCTGGTTTTGATGCTTCCTTTTACTACTTGAACTTTTCTTTAATTCCGTTCCACAAGTTTTAAGTTTAGTTGGGTGGAATCTTGTCTTGAATTCATGACTCCTTTTATTCCATTCATCATCTGTTTTCCTTTAATATTTTTTCTTTTTGAATATTTCTTGAGGACTTATCTCATTCCATATCTTTCTGCTCCTTCTTCCTCAAACTGTCTATTTTGAAGTTTTATTTTGCTCCTTTTAATTATAGATCTTCATAAGAATTACCACTAATAACCATGTGTGCCTCATTTAATTGAAGTTCACCAAAGCCAGCTGGACTGGGACTGAACGAGCATGTGATTAAACCAGACTCTCTGAATGTGGCGGACAATGGGGACTGACTGAGAAGCCAATGATAATGGCACTGGGATTTTTCTCTACTTCATGTACTGGCTTTTTGGAATCCTATTCTATTTGGATGCATACCTTCCAAAGCCTGGATAGGGGGCTTGGACTTCCTACAGGGCAGGGTATCCTGCCCTCTTTTAGGACTGAAGGAAGAGAATGAGTGTGAGAGCAGGAGGGAAATGGGAGGAGGGGAGGACGTGGAAATTTTTAATGGTATTATTTGTAAAGCAATAAAAATTAAAAAAGAGTAAGGCCTCATATAAGAATATTAAATAGTCTTTAAAGAACTATACAACAAATGAGGACAATAACCTTCAAGTGTAAAAAATGTTTAAGTATCTTGATCAGATATATATATATATATGTATATATATGTATATATATATGTATATATATATGTATATATATATTACAATATGATAAATATATCCTAAAATTGTATCAATATACAAAATGTCTTAAGGAGAGGTAGAAACATGAATACATACAATATGACAAAATAACTTCACATAGGTATAAAAATACTATAAACAGAAATAGGAGCATATTCAACATAACAAATATAATTTGAATTTGTATCAATATATAAGAATCTATACCAATGTAAATTGTCTATAAACAATTGCTCACAAATATTCATTCTATTACTCACACTTAGTGTGTATAAGCTTATACCAATCTAACAATTATCCCACTCACTTTTTTTCTCTTTCATAAGAGATCACTGAGGTTATATAATTTCCACCCCAACTCCCAACTCTATATCAGTTACCATCAATGCCTATTTGATGTCCCTAACACTGAGGACAAAATTTGTTGGGGAAGGGAACATCAACTTCTAAAATTACTTCCAAATGTCAAATCATTTTGCTCTTTCGTATTGTTGTAATATTGCTGTAAGTGTTCCTTCAGCCAGTAGCCTTTAAGATAATAGCCAACATGCTCCTGGCCTCTTATATTATAATTGCTGACATAATGTGTGTGCTCACTCACCCTCTCCTAGCTCCTCAATTCAGGTCTTGTTCACTGTTCATACAGAGGACTGTGATCTGCATATCTACCCCTTAATAAATAACCCTTTGTTATATGTAATTCTGAGCTAGTATAGGATTCCATCTTCATAATATTTTGCTTCTTCTCACTAGATTCATTTCCATTGTGATTGTAACTAATTGAAGCCATTTGTGTGGGGTGTCCTTATTTCTTGAAGCCTTTACCATCTCCCTAACAAGCGGTGAGTAAAACACATCAGATACTACTGCTTGTTTAATATCTTTTACATTGTTCATAGCTATAGGTTTCAATATACATTCCTAGAATTTTGGTACTTAATACTTGACGGTTTGTCAGAGGTGATTATGGGGTAAGTAGTTAAAATACTTTGTAAGTGATCTCTAACTCTAACAAGTATGGGGTGCTAAATCCTTTCTTTGCACCTTCCCTCTCTGCTTACCAATTTTGATAATTTCTTTAATCATTTCAAATTCTTTTAAAACTTTCTTTTTGTAAAGCCTAAATTTCTTGACCAGTG
>NW_004949153.1:1513221-1526069 GCF_000317375.1 Microtus ochrogaster | reverse complement strand
TAAGGATCTCCCTGGTAAGCCACCAGCTCGTGGTGCTACACAGATTATTAGAAATGGGTTAATCAAAGATGTGAGAATTAGCCAATTAGAGGCTAGAACTAATGGGCCAAGCAGTGTTTAAAAAATACATTTTCCATGTAATTATTTTGGGTCATAAGCTAGTCAGGCAGCCAGGAGCCGGGGCGGCAGGAATGCAGCCCACTGCTGCTCCTTACTACAGATTCTCAAGCTGCTTACTTATCATAACTTTTTAAAATATTTTGATTGTTCATTTCGACAGTAAGAATTTTTTAACACTCTTTTGTAAGGCTTCATAACACATTGACTTGTATTGAATTTTTCTTTCAATTTAATGGTATCCTTTTCAATGGTATTAATTTTTCAGCTTACTTTTCATTTTAAGTTGTACGAATTCTGTCAGCAAGCTATTCATTATTAGTCTGTAAGGACTTTTTCATTTCTAAAAGTGCCATTATATCAAACCATAATTTTAAGAATATAACATGAAAAATAAATCTAAGTCCCAATATCACAAAAATTGATGTATTAGAAAAACCACATAAAACTTTTAGGAAACCATCCATAGTCTAAGCAAAAATATTATTAAATTCCTGGGTTGAGATCTTGTCTACAATTCTATAACTTTCAAATTTATTTATTTAGCAAGTGAACTAATTTCTGCTGTGAGAGTTCAGTAAATTTATATAGACATAATAATCTTTATTGTCCAGAAGGTGTTGCTTTTGTGGATGCATGCTGTAGAGAGATATGTTGGTCCTGCTTAATTCCATGGTGGAGGCACTTGGTTCTACATTTTTGGCAACTTAAAATACTAACACATATGCTTAACACATTGAGAGCGATTATTTTGATTCCTTATATGGTGAGACTATTAGTGAACTCAGAGTTTGCAAGCCACAGACACAACCCAGAGAAGTCTATGCTCGTAGACAGTAGTCTGGTTTGCAAGTTGACATGTAGAAAAGCAATTTCAGGCTATGGTTAAAGCAGCTGGTGAAAAGCATGTTCAGGAAGGTGGGCTGCATGAGGGAAGGGCAGGCAATGGGGCTTGGGCACCAGCAGGAGTGGCTGTAGTGGTCTGCGGTGGGACATGGCAGGAATGCAGAATGGGGTGTGAGACCTTCTGAGCCACAGACCTTTTGGGCTGGTCGTGGTGGATGTGGAATCAGGATCCATGTTTATTGCCAATTTGTAATGGATTGCAATAGTCCCACACAGGCTCAGAATGGAGTACAATAAAGGGTTCTTTATTTAAGAGTATACCCAGAGATCAATAATCCCCTTCAATAGTGGGTAATGGGAACCAAATCCAGAAGCCAAGAGAGAGTATGCATATTTCTATTCTGATTTTTAGTACCCAAAATTACACCTAAAATGGTCTAGCACCTCAAAGGCCATTTATTGAAGGAGTTCCAACATCATCTATCCATTTATCTATCTACAACTTTATCAAATATATAGTTTCTTCAAGCCTATGCTACATGTGATAAAGAATACATAGAAAGATAAAATAATTTAAGCTGTTATTACCCTTTTCCATTAACAGATTGGTGGAAATATACTGTACCATACAACACATAGCAATAAAATTTACACAATCATCTAGGAATAATTTCAAAATTTATGTTTTAAAATATTAGAAAGTGATCTCAAAATTGATAAAGGAACATATTATCTGTTAATATTGTACCAAAAGACTATAGAAAATTAAATATGTAGTTTAGGAGCAATGAGTTTGAAATATTATTTGAATATCCAAACACAGAAAAACACACATAATTATATTTTAATGTTGAATTTTATTATTATTTTATTGTACATATATATGTATATTCTTGAGTATATATGTATGTTTGCCACATGTTTCCACTAATCTAACAATGTTATAAAAGTAATTGGCTCCCCTTAAACTGGAGTTCCAGATTGTTACATGTCAATATTTGTGGTCTAGTAACCAAACCCAAGTACTCTGCAAGATCACAAGAACACTTTTCAGCACTGAGCCATCTCCACAACCCATATACTGCAGAATATAACTGTGCATTTTGACATAAAGAAGTAGCAATGATCCTCAAACAATTCTAAAATTGGAAAAGAAAGAACACAAACAAATATTTTGACATAGTTAGAGTTTTTATTGCTGTGATAGAACACTGCAACAAAAAGAAAATGGTTTATTTTATCTTGCCACTTATAGTTTACTTTCTAGGAGTCAGGGCAGTAAATACCACAGAAACCTAGAAACTGGAACTTAAATGTAGGCCATGAAGGAACTTTGATAAATTGGTTTGCTTAATTAGAATTTCTCAGCTTTATTTCTTATATTACTCAGTAAAACTTGACCAGGGAGGGTACTGCCTGCGGTGAGCAGGGACTTTCCAAAGAAATTGTCAATCAAAAAATGCAGCACAGGCAAATTGGTTGAGGAATGGCATTTTTCAAAACTTACTCTAGATTGTGTCAAGTTGACACAAAACTAAGCAGTGCATATGTTTCATCACATATTTGAAATCTCAGGGAAAATTAAAAATGAGATGGAAGTAAAAGAAGAACTATTAGTTATGTGGAAAGGAACAATGGGGAGAAGAGAAGAAGGAAAATAAAAAGGATAAAATGACAGTATGACCATAACCAAAGGATGTTACAGTATATGTTATAATATCAAAATGAAACACTTTACTCTATGCAACTCAAAATAAAAAATATTGAAATTTTGCATAATAATTTTTAGTGTTTTTATAGAAAATATACAAATAAAAACACTAAAAAGATGCATCTTATATATAATATTTTTAATATTACAACAAGCTATGATACCTAAAATAGTCTTATTTTTTCTTTTGATTTATATTCCAATTTAAGTGTTTGTATGCATATGAAAATATGTATAATGTTATAGGTTTATAAGGCTAGGGGTATCATTTCCACTGAGTAATGTAGTTATAGGTGGTTGTGAGCTGCAAGATATGTGTGCTGAGAATGAAACTAGATTCCTAGGAAGGATAGTAAATACTATTAACTGCTAAGCCTTCTCTCCAGTTTGCCAAATATATCTTTGTTTAAAACAAAAGACATGCTTCTGTTTGCTTGCAGATTTCTCCAAAACCTTTTAGAATTCATTACACCATGTAAAAGTAATATGATGGAAATTCATATGAGATCCCTTTCAACTAAATAAAGATGATGTGGATTTGATTAATACTTAGGGTGTGTTTTTTATTGTTGTGTGCTTTGACTTGTTTGTGACTAAGAATAGCTAGAAAGAAGCTTTGCCCAGGAACATTGCTGGTAAACCATGAGCCTTGTGGTAATACACCTAATAACAGAATGGGTCAGTTTAAGATGTAAAAGCTAGCTAGAAATAAACTTAAGCTATTGGTCAAACAGTATTGCAATTATTGTAATTTATATGGTTTCTGTGTTATTCTTTCAGAACTGGGTGGCCAGGAAAGAGCAAGCAGCCTCCTCCTATAGACCACTATCTTCTACCCACCCAAATCTAAGAATGTTATCAGATATCACCTTAGACTTGGAGAGAACTTTCCATTTTTTTTTGTTACTGCCTCTCAGATGTATGAACTAGTGTAAAGTATCCTTTATATTATTTTCTTTTATCTGTAAAGGAATAAAACTTCATGAAACTATTTCTAATTGAGAACAATATGGTAGTGACGTATTATTTGTATTTTGATAAATAAATCTTACCTGAACACCAGATGCAAAGCTATACCCACTACAGGTCAGGCAATGATGACACACATATGTTATCACAGGATTTGGGAGACAGAGTCGGATGGATCTCTGTAAGTTGAAGGCCTCCTCGAATTATACAAGACCGGGGGAGAAACAAATCCAGCTGGTGGTGGCCTACACCTTTAATCCCAGTACTAGGGAGGCCTAAACCTTTAATCCACCACTAGAGGGAATATAAAATGAGAGGATAGAAAGTTTTAGTCTGCTTAGTTTGTGATTTCCCAGCCTTGGGAGAGGTAAGAATTCTGTAGTGGCTTTACTGCTTTGCTATTCTGGTTTTAAGTTTGAACCTCAATTTCTTTCTCTGTGTTTCTATTATTTGTGCTTCACAATATTATTTGGTGCAACAATAAATATGTATTTCTGTATCTTGTTTACTCAATTGTCTCCAAAATAAAAAAAATCTTTTAATTATTTAAGATGAGAGCTTTGATTTTTGCATTGATATATTTGAAACTAATCCATTAATGAAGTAATATGACTTTCTCTTGAAATCATTGATGACTCATGACTTGAATATTTGACAGTTATTTTCATATGCCTTAGACAATGTTTAATCTATTTAAAAATTTGACAAGGAGTGATTTGACTTGTTCTTAATTATGTATCACTCTGGTAGTGCTCAGAAAACATTACCTCCAAACAGCTACTATGAAGGGACTTCCTCACATTGTTATTTGAGAGGCCCCATACCAGGTGTGAGAGTGGTGTTCCAACATATGGGAAGGAGTATGTCAACAGTCCTTGACCAGGATTCTCTCAGTTATTTATTATATTTTACCCTGTTAAGTCTCATATATATGTATATATGTATATGTGTATATATATATATAGTGCCTACTCATTTTTTTAGATTTCAAGTAAACAAATATCTTTTATAGTTTCATATTTGCATGAAACCTTGTGTCATATACTGATTCAGTTTATTTCTTTTGTGTTTGTTTTTCCATAATTATCATGAATATCTCTTGGTAATATTGTGAATTTTGACATGTTGCCACATTCTAATGGTTCCTGGCATAATACATGGAGAGTTAAAAAGGACACAGTTAAGATTCATGAATACATCATGGTTATCTTTGTGAAGACAGTGAGATCTAATCTTGCTTAACATAATTATCAGACTATACCTGTTGTATTATAAGGCAATCTTTGGATGTAGAAAAAAAATGATTTCAAATTGGCAGTATGAAATTATGGCACACTTAGATATAAACTATTCATAAGATCTCAATGCATTTATGTCTTAATAAAGTATACATGTGAATCAGATTGCAGACCTTGAATGTTAGAAGCATATTCCTGCTATAGAAAAAGAAAAGAAAAATATGTGCCCAGTGAACTTTAAAAATGTCAGCAAGAAGGGATTTCAAATGCATAATTTACTGTTTTGTTGGCTACTTATAAATCAATAATAATAAACTTCTAGCTGAATTTAAGCTCATAAAAGCTAGATCAAAAAAATGAGAACATCATAGGGTGATAAATGAAGAACTTTATGGTACTAATTTTCCTCTAAGCAATTATAGTGAGAGAAAAGCTTGATATATCTACAGTGTTAAAATGAGAATGGAAATTTTGACATTCTGCTTGGGCAGTTCAAGTCTTAATAGAGAGAGCTTTAGAAATATAATGTCCTGAATTTCTACAATATAGGATTACCAATATTAATTTTATTCTTAGGCTGAATGAAATTCAGTAGATAACAGATCATCATAACAATAATAGTTGACATTTGTGTAATTTTCTTTTTAATTATTTTAGGTTTTTTTGATATAATGTTTTACATAGCAGTGGCAGGCCTGGGACTATCTATGTTTAAGAGATTGTCCTTGAAGTCCTAATCATCCTACTTCTACTTTTCAAGTACTGGGACTATAAGTATCCACCATATTGTATGTTTTGTTAGCACTTAATATATTTCTAAGCATGAAATACTTATCTAAAAGCCACTTATGTTAAGTAGCAGTCATAAACCTAAATATTTCTCATTTTTTCTTTGGTGGTTTGTAATTAGTTATTTTTATTTTATGCTTGACAATTACTCACATATATTAAATAGAGATAAATATATTTATATATATACACATAGATGTGTATATATTTATGACGATTTAGTTACTAATTCAAGATAACACAGATGCATTTATTTACATAATTGAAATAGCTATTTTTATTAGTAAATGATTTTGGTAAAATAGTTTTGCCCATGTTGATTTGAAAAAATTGACAAGTATTATATATCTTGAAAGATGTTAATGGGAAACTGCACCCTATTTTACTATAATACTATGATTCCATTATGATGAAATAAAACAGAAAGAAAAAAGTAAGAATTTATTTTTATAAGTTATAAACATAAGTTAGGTTTGGTGGAGCTAGTTTATAATCACAGCAATTTAAGAGTTGGAGGAGCAAATAAGAGATTAAAAGTTAAAGATGCTTGTATAATCCTTCCTCCATAAATTCAGCAGGATTCCTTCAGCTCAGCCCAATGCTTGGCTATTGATATCTGCATCATTTTTCATTAGTTACTGGATGAAGGCTCTTTGATTATAATTGAGGTAGTCACCAATATATAAGTATAATAATTTTTTAAGGCATCATTACATTAAATTTTTTCTCAGTTGTCATTGGTTCTATCCTAGGTCTCGGGGCCAATCATCCTCTGGATTCTAGCATGCCAGTAGTTTCAGGTGTGGGATCACTCTTTTGGTGTGGGTCTGAGATCAGACCAGTCATTGGTTGGCCACTCTCACAATCCCCATTACACCCTTACATTCACACACACACACACACACACACACACACACACACACACACACTGAGCCAGAGTAGTCAAGCATATCACAAGAGAACCAACATAAACAACTATTCTGGTTCTGTAGGAGCACACAGAGTTTGGGTCAACAGCCATGGAGCCTGTGTGGGACTAATATAGGCCCTTTACTTATGTGTGACAGTTACATTACTTTATCTACTTATGGGACTCTAATCATTGGGAGTAGGTGATGTCTCCAATATTTGACTGACTTTGGGAAACCTATTCCTCAAATGGGGTTATCTTGTCCATCATTAAAACTAGGAGAGTATGTTTGTCCACAGCAACTTGATATGCCATGATTTGTTGACACCTATGGGAGACCTGTCTCTTTCTGAGCAGGAACAGAATTAATGAATTGCAGGAGTTAGAGGAGATATAGCAAGAAGGAATGGGAGTAAAAGAGGAAAAAAAAACTTGTGGTTGAGATCTTAAATAGATGAATAAATTTAAGTAATAAAAATAAAGAAACAATGAGCAGTAGTGGAACACACTTTTAATTCCAGCACCCAGGAGTCAGAGAAAAGTGGAGCTCTGTGAGATCCAGACCAGGCTAGTCTGCAGAGCAAGTTACAGAACAGTGAAAGCTACACAAAGACTCTAAAAACCAAAAGAAAGAAAAGTTAGAGAGGACCCCTGATAGACAGACTGTTAGGGAATGGGCACAACTATCTAGTAAAGATGGCCACATTCCATGATGGCCTCATTCTCATCTCATGATCTGAGATAAAAGCTTGTAAATTACAAACAAAAGTCACAGTCTTCAGCTAGTAGTTCCCTTCTGTAGGTGGACAAACCAAACAAAATAAATGCTAGAACTGGACATGTTCATTCCAAAGTTGTGGGTCTATCAGCTATCCTTTTGTTTCTTTTATAAAGTTTGCTTTTGGTTTCAAATTCCTTTATTCTATTTTATTGTGGGAAGTACTTATTTTTTCTTCATTTATGACAGAGTGGTTAACTGAGTATAATATTATTCATTGGCAATTATTATCTTTCAGATCATGAAATACATTATTCCAAACCTGTCTAAATTTTAGTTTCCTATGAATAATTTGACAGTACTCCAATGGACCTCCCTTTATGTGATTTGGTATTTTATTCTTGCAGGCCATGAACAATTCATACTTTTAGAATGGCATTCAACCATATAGCAAGACTGACTGACCCCTTTTCAACTGTTCTTCAAATGGTACCCATTTTCACTTCAACCTTTTAAGACATCATTCAAATATTTACCATTTTTACCATATTCTGGACCTCTGGTGTATTCATTTAGTCCACTCTTGGTTTTAAAGGATGACAAGTGGCTTCCCTATTATTTTCAGAGTAGTCCTGCTGATCCCATCCTATTCCAGATGTTGAAAATTATAAGGTATCAGTCACACATTCAGGTGGTAGCCATTTTCAGGGTAGTTGATTCAACAAGGGAGTTGTTACAAATTGGTTGGATGGTTTGTAGTGTTAACACTGAAATTATTTTTATAGAAGAAAATATAATACTTTATTTTGTTCAATAATATTAACTTTAAGATAAAAGATATCTCAATTATAACATCTTTGACTATAAACAAAGCTTTCATTCAAAAACATTTCACTTGATTACTTAAAAGAAAAAAACAAAAAAAACATTAAACAATTTGAAATTACATTTCAGATATTAAGAAATAATGGCAATATGATAACTTGGAGATTTTGTCATTATTTTTTGGTTCTAAGATATGAAATTAGATTTTGCTGTGTGTTCAACATATCCACAGTCAACCAATCAAACTGAAAACACTCACAAAAATTTCAAACTCTATGAACATGTGTAGATATATTTTCTTGCCTTTTATCCATGAACAGTATACTACCATAACTATTCAGCACAAAGGATTTATACAACATTAAGTGTTTAATATAATCTAGACAGTTAAATACAATGAAAGATTTTCTTTGCCAGTATGTAATTACTATACCATATTATATAAGGTGTTTGAACATCAGTAAAATTTTTTATGCATGAGTTTTGTTACAATTTATATTTTATTTTGTAAATAATCCCCCTCAAGTAATAAATGACACTAAAAATGTAGAAAAAATATGATTGTGAATATTGAAAAATTCAAAATAATACGGATGCATTTGCTGATAATAGTAACATAAATATTGTTAATTTTATTTTAGTTTCTACAACTTCAAAAAAGGTCCATATTGCTCAGGCAAACCTATCTCAAAATAATTTAATCAAATGTCTTATACACAATAAGAATATTAGAGCAATATTGGCTATAAAACTTCTATAACAATTGAAGGTATCAGCACTCGGGAGGCAGAGGCAGCACTCTGTGAGTTCGAGACCAGCCTGGTCTACAGAGCTAGTTCCAGGACAGGCTCCAAAGCCACAGAGAAACCCTGTCTCGAAAAACCAAAAAAAAAAAAAAAACAATTGAAGGTATTTAACATGACATTCCACATACCCTTACAGCATCATTCTGTCTGTTCTTTAACAATTCCCAAAGCATTTGGTAACATTTTACAATTACTGTATTAGAGTATTACTTTCTTATTTTTTAAGAAGGACACCCATTTCTTTTTAAATCATATGTTTTTAAAAGATTTTTTTTCTATACCTAAGTGTAATTTTATTACAATCCAAAGAGATGTTCTCCCTGGAGGAATATATCTTCTACAACACAGTAAAAGTTCACAGGGAAAATAGAGTTTAGCTTACAAAATGTCAAAGTTAATATTTCAGGCAATTGACATGAGTTTTTGAAGAATACCAGCAAGTACATTCAGAAATATCCTTTTCTTCTACAGGAGTAATGCTATTTTTCAAGTTGGTGGTCCATTTTGTTTCTTGGTAGGAGAAAGGAAAAAGGACAAATTTCTAATGATGATGCTTAATGACAGATGCAGTTGAGAAGGCTTGATTACTTTAATTGCATTGCCATTATTTGGATCTTTAATTTGACCTTACTCCATTTATACAGTGCTTACTAGTAATATGTATGTACAGATATTTTTGGCACATCGGGTTAATTTAATAAAGAAAACAGTCTGCTTTCTTCTCAAAGGTCAGTTGGATTGAATAGGACAATCAAAGGACACATATTAAAGTTGCTGTAGGCTACTCAAACTATGAATATTTAATACCTGTGTACTTTTCCTATATTTTATACATTTAGAGAACTGAAAACAGTACTTCGTAAAATTTTCTTGAAACAATTATGTAAAAGATTACAAAAAAGAAATAACCTGGGTAAAGCAATTAAGCTTTCATTAAAGCATTCTTGAATTATTCATAAGCAAGCTATATTTAAACAGTAATTTGGACATCTTGTGATTTTTCTTTTTTAGAAAATTGATTAACTTTACTAAGAACTTGCTAGAGCTTTCAAGAAATATTTTGTATTTGGATATTCTTGAAGAATACTTGATATGCTCAAATCATATTACTACATTTATTTATTTTATTTATTTGTGTGCATGTCGATGTGTCTGTCTGTGTGTGGGCTCCTGAATGGTAGTCAAAGGACAGATTTTAGGAGTTGGTGCTCTTCTTCCATTATAGGGGCTCTAGGGATGGAACTCAATTTTTCAGGTTTGGTGGCAAGAGCTTTAACCCATTGAATTATCTTTATGACTCTGTTTTATGACTTTTAATGATAAATTAAGAGTGGAAAACTAAGTAATAAGGCCCATGATATTGATTTTTTTTTTTGGATTACAGACTATCTGGACAACTCAAATACTATATTTGCATGTTTTCTGTCTCTCAAATGAATGCTTCATGGTTTTCTGCATTTTTCTGTGTCATTCATTTCACACATTCTACTATATGGATTTACCCATTATCAATATCAGAAAAATGTAATGAAATTTCCAGATAAATTAATGATTTCATTACACAGATTTTTTAATATTAATATATCCTTATTTGAAAATAATTTTCATGTAGTATAACAAATTATTTCATAATGCACAGGTTTGGTATAAAAGATTTTTTTATTTTACTGTCTGAAAATATACCCTCCATTGTTGCAGCCCCATTCGTAAAAATACAATGATGGATATTGTTAGGGAACTCTCAACCCATAACTATTTTTAACATTTTTTGTTTATTTTAAAAGCTTCAACTCTTGGCCTCTTCTCTCTTGTCTCTCATTTATGTTTAGCTGGCTTTAACCTGACCTGGATATTGGCAATTACCTAATTCAGGGAGAGAATTAAGACTATAGGCTAATAAAATCTCAAGTTGTCATTAGAAGGAAAAAAATGACTGCACAATTATATTACATGGAAATAATGGAGCATGGTCATCAATGTTGTGCTTGACCATATATATTAAAGCTAATATTCATGGCATACTTATCATTCTGTGCATTGCTTTAAATAATTTAACATAAGTGAATTTGCTAAAACTTCCTTAATAACCCCAATAACCTAATATTTTTAATTTTCAGAAGAAAAGTACTAAAATGAAAAGGAGGATAAAATGAAATAAGGTATCTTGTACAAAGACAGACACACAATAGCAAAACTAATACATAAATCCAAATAGAAAGGGAAACAAGATCAAAGTTAGTGACTAAGTTCTTGAAAATGATAAAGAGAGGAGATAAAAGTCACATATCTTGCATAGATCATAAAGCAAACCAAGTAGAAAGAGACAGCACATTAGTGTAACCCATTTTAAATGTTGAACTCTATCCCCTCTCCCCTTTCAATGTTTTTTTTTTTCAGAAAGTGTTTGACTAAATAAACTTTAATAATATTTTGATTAGGGTTTCCTGAAATCTAAGGGCAGTGATCAGATATACCATTTCTTCTTATTGTTACAATTTTCCTTATGTGCTTTCAGAATCAAGTTTTTTTTTTAAAAAATTAGTTCTTTTTAGAAATATTTACACAATCCACATTTTTGAAGCTAATCACAATGTTACAGACATTTATAGTTTTAAAAGATGTTTCTTGGATTCCTATTTTGACAAAGAAATATTCAGAATTCTCACAAATGTAATCCTCTACTTACCCTGCCTTAGTCTCATCTCATAGATAATACCTTTGATCAATAAGTATGTAATGTTTCTCTTGCCCTCTTATATTGTTATAGCTCCTATGTGTGAATGCTCTTGTACCCTGTAAAGATTTGAAACTCATTTTGCTTTAATAAAATATTGATTGGCAATCAGCCAGGAGAATTCTGGGAAGAGGAAAGAATCAGTCTGTAGTCTCCACCTAGATGCAGAGGAATCAAGATGAAAATGTTGCACTGAGAAAAGGTACCAAGCCATGTGGCTAAACAAATATATGAATTATGGGTTATCTTAATTTGTAAGAGCTAGTTAATAATAAACCTGAGCTAATAGGCTAAATGGTTTATAATTGATACAATCCTTTGTATGTTTCTTTGAGAATGAATGGCTGTGAAACCAAGCAGAACAGAAACTTCTATCTACAAACAACAATGTAATGTTGTAAGAGCTGGCTAATTATAATTAGAGTTTATTAGAGCTAGTTGGGAATATGCCTGAGCTAAGAGGCCAAATGATTTATAATTAATATAAGCCTCTGTGTGTTTCTTTGGGACTAAACAGCTGTGTGAACAGGCAGGAAAGAAATTTTCAAATGCAATACCTATATATTTAACAATAGCTACATTTCTAATGAGAAGTAGGTATTGTGTCTAAGAAATAAGTTACTGCTATGATTATTTCATTAAAAGGAAAATGCAATAATTTACTTTTTGGTTCAGCAGCTTGTCTCTAAAAGATTAAAGGTCTACCAAAAAATAAGATACTAGAAGAAAAGTCTAAGGATTTTTATTTGATTGCTTTTTCACATACATGAAGGAGTTCCAAAAAAGAATTGAAAACCTAAAACCAACAGGCACATACATCTTCCTTTAACAAAAGATAATAAATTGTAGAGATGTGACTCAGTGAAAGAACAAGAGATGTTGGCTTCTGATGGTCATAATGTACGAAGGTAAGTAACTGCAGAACAGACCCATTATGGTGCTTGTCTCTAATGATAAAAGTTTCTTTTATCCTGGTGGGGGAAAATCCAGGGCCTACTTTGCAAGGTAAATTCTTGCCCTGCCTTTAATTCTGTTGGGGATTCTTTGTGTTTTTATCTCAAATGAGTTAAAGTCAAAATATTTATGCTAATATAATATACTTGGAGTTGAGCCGGGCGATGGTGGCGCACGCCTTTAATCCCAGCACTCGGGAGGCAGAGGCAGGCGGATCTCTGTGAGTTCGAG
>NW_004949153.1:1503409-1513121 GCF_000317375.1 Microtus ochrogaster | reverse complement strand
GAGTTCGAGACCAGCCTGGTCTACAAGAGCTAGTTCCAGGATAGGCTCCAAAGCCACAGAGAAACCCTGTCTCGAAAACCAATATATATATATACTTGGAGTTGTTACTTTTTTTCTTTTTTCATTTATGTCTGTGATGATGTTTTTCATATTTCATTTCAATGTATGATTTCAGTCCAGTTGCAATAAAACTATTTTTGGTGAACCTCTATTGATTCTAGTGAAAAAGAGACCTAGCCCTTTAAAACTATACCAGTTTTTCTTTTTTCTATACAAGGTACTTTTTGTGTCTCATTAGGGATAGAGAATTTTTTAATTTAACTTTTGAAATTTTTACATTTTTGCCATTTATCTCAACTGTAATCTAAAAAAATGCCTTTTTCTTACTTATTTAATTTTGATGTATTTTTATTTTGAAAATGGCCTTTTTGGGAGGTTAAAATATAAAAATTTTATGGTACTTTGTTTCACATCTCTTACGTATCAATCTTGATTTGTACAACTGTGATTTATTAGTCATATTGGCTTATTTTTAGTTTCTTTTGCCCATTTTTTTGTTCATTTTATTATTTCATCTTGGTGCATGTCTTTTTCTGAAACTTTCTGACAAATGTCTCTCAAGAAATCTAGTATTGTTTATATCTATCTTTGAAACTATCATAACAAAATATATGTGAAGTGCCTTAAAACAGTATTTATTTAGAACAGAGAGATATTGTTAATGAAAGTATAAAAGCTGAGTTCATACTGGAGCAAAGTGTACCTTTACTCAAACATGATCATATATACACAAAATAAAAACATATACACATATATAATGAATTCTAAAAGTAGCTTGTTTTTGTTTTGTTTTGTTTTGTTTTGTTTTGTTTTGTTTTGTGAGGCATACTGGTACATGACTTTAATTCTAGTACTCATGAAGTAGATTCTGGTTGATCTTTACAAATTACAGGCAGGCCAGGACTAGGTAATAAAATCAGATAATTTATTCACAATAATTTTTAGTTAAGAACACAATCAGATATTATAATTTCTAACTACAATAAATTTTGCTTCAGAAAACAAAGATTAGGATGTTCACGTTTATAGTATTTATCAATTCTTTCTTTATTTATTCCTTCCTAATATAACAATTATACTTACATATAAACTTTTCAGATTTATTTTGTTAAATTATATGCATGAATAATTTCCCTGCATATATTTATGAACATCATTTGCATCTCTGGTGTCATAGAGGTTAGTAGAGTACATTCATTCCCTGGTGGGTGGGAGATATGAACCATCATGTGAATAATGAAAAGAGGAAAATGAATTGATAGAATTATCAAATTAAGTTTACACAGCTAAAAAAGACATACTTAAAATGAAACTTATTGTTAATCAAGCAAATTTATAAGACTGTCTTTCAAGAAAACTATTACTTGGTACTTACTAATGTTTGATGTTTTGAGACATGTGAAAGCGTTAATTATTCACATAAACCTTAATTTAGAACACAATGAGTTTAGTTTTGCTGGAATCATAAATCCTATGCTTTGTATTTTCACATTGCTCTGCTGAATCACATATCAAACATATACATTCTGTATTACATGGTATTAATTTTAAAATTAAGAAAGTCATGTCTGTCTCCTTGCACTGGATCTTTAACATTATGATGACTAGAAAACATTTTAATCATCACTTCCAAGAACATTATCCCTCAAATGAGATCAATTTCTACAACCAGAATGTAGTTGTTACACTCACTATTCTCAGTCTTTATCTGGGCTTTTATCAAGTAGCTTCATTTGTAAAGTGAGACTGAATAAACTCCGTGCATTATTATTTATTCACTTAACAAATATCAGAATATCACAAATTTATGAATATACAAGTCAAAAATCTTATCATAACAAAATATTTAGATAGCCACTATCTGCCTGATATTAATTAGGATATATAGTCTTTCATGCTTCCCTTTTTCAATGTATGTTTATATGTAAATAAATTAAACACACACATATAGATAGATAAATAGATACATATATACATGCATACATATATATATATATATATATATATACATATCAAGCAGATAAGTGACTTTAGAATTCAAATGTCATTATGGATACATAATAGTATTACAGTATGTATTTAAAACATATATTAACCAAATTAAGATAATTACTATTTTTCAGTCACTAATGAATTTTATGTATGAATAATTTTGTCCTTTTTATTTATAGGCATTTTGAAATACATGACTCACATGTAGTTTTTGCTCAATAGTTAGACTACTGTTTTAAAGAACAGATTGAAATAAGTTCTTCAATCAAAGTGTGGTGTCCCTTAATGAACTCATTGTTATCATTCCTTCCTTTAGCTTTCCTGGCCTCCAGAGACCCTATGTTTCTGTAAGGAAGATATATTTGATTTTATCAACAAGTAAAAACATATGGTAATTGGCTTGCTGTTACTGACCTGTTTCATTTAATGTATTGATCTCCAATTCTATTCATGAGGTACAGATGACAGGATATAGTAATTTTTATAGCTTAAAGTACACCCCTGGGAAAACATACAATGTTTTCTTTATCCTATCAAGTACTGAAGGGTATATGGAATAATTTCATATTTTAGCTCTTATGAATAGGTCTACAACATATGATTAGGAGGGTGTAAGAGCATTTTGTAGTTTGTCAAGACACCACCACATTGTTTTTCTTAGGGATTATCCTTTTTATACTCCATTCAAAGGTGTAGAAGAGTTTCTTTTCTTGTGGATATTTGCCATTATCAAATTATTTGCTCATTTGTTTCTGCTTTGGTTTTAGTTTTGTTTTAGATTCAAACACTTAGTTTGTACCATAAACCAGCCTCCAACTTTTGATACTAGTACATCATGTACTGAGTACTAGGATTATAGACTTGTGCTGCCACTGCACTTGGTATTTTTCTTTTTTTCTTGTAATAATTTGAGTAGTTAGGCATGGGCCCCTGAACTCAAGTGTTTGAATGCTTACCACATAGTGAGTGGCAATATTAGGAGGTGTGGCTTTGTTGGAGGAATATTATCTCTGTGGAAGCCCAATTTGAGGTCTCAAATGCACAAAGTACACCCAATTTGGGACACAGTATTCTTATGATGCCTGCAAATTAAGTTATAGAACTCGTAGCTCCTTCTCAAGCATCATGCCTACTTTAGGCTGCAATGCTTCTCATCATGACAATAATGGACTGAAACTATTATACTGTTTTAGCCCCAGTTAAACTTTTGTCATTATAAGAATTGTCACAGTCATGGCATCTCCTCACAGCAATAAAACCTTAACTAAGACGCTTGTGGGTGACATATATTCAACACTTAGTTTTGGTGTACTTTCTAAATACCCCAGTGTTAATGTATTTTCATGTCCCATTTACAAGTATTTTTCACATTGTTTTCACAATATCCCATTTATGAATAGTCTTCACATTACCTTTATCTTTAGTTGCTTTGTTTTTATATGTAGAAGCATCTTAGCTTGATACAATCCCATTTACTACTTGTACTTTGTTTACCTATGCTTTTAAAGTTCTACCTAAAATATTGTTGTCTACATTAATGCCTTCAAGTGCTTCCAGGTGTGGCTTTTGCTGGCAATTCCAGTGCAATAGATGTTAAAGCAAGAAGCTTGTCATGAGTTTGAGACCAGTTTGTACTTTATAGTGATTTCCAGGCCATCTTGGTCTAGAGAGTGAGATGCTGTCTTACATTCATACTCCCACAAATAATCCTCTTAGATACATTTCATTAATTTTTTTTCAATTTTTACACTAAGTAATCTTTATTTATCTATGTTTTAAGTTTTCAATTGGCTAATTTATATTTTTCTAAATCTTTGGTATTTATCTGTCAATACAACTAGAGCTACTGATGAGACCATCCATAGATTTGTTGAAGTGGATAAGATCTTTCAGTGGTCCTGGGACAGAAACTTTCAACTAAGTTTGTGGCACTAGTAGTCATAATTCTTAAAGCATAAATATGAAGGAGCTATTTTATAATGTAATCAGTCTGGTAAAATAAAGATAGTCTAAATAAACAGTGGGGAACCATTTCTGAGGACAATATCCACACAACTCTTTGAACATGGAGAAGATAGACTTGTGTCACATGGAGCATCCAACTCTGCATTCTGGTCTCTTTGGTACGGGAAAGTACTCTACAGACTACCAATAAGTATGAATGGAAACAAAGTCATCCAACCATCGACCTACAATCTGTCCTGCCTGAAAATATGGTTAAGTCAACAGGGTTATATAACTTGTGGGAGTAGCAAATGTATGATTCATAGAAGTCATACTCCATGAGAGGAAAACTATACCCATTAGTGCTTGGATGACCAAGAACCAAAGATTAGAGAGCCCAAAGTCCTCGAGTAAAACCAAAACCAGAGATAAAAATAAATAAATAAGTAGAATCTTAATTATATTCTTCTATACTCATAGACCAGTGCCTTATATAGACATAACCAGAGAGGCTTTCCTAAGCAGCAGATAGGAACAGACACAGAGACCCACAGCAAACATGTGGAGAAAGAGTCTACATAGGAGGTTTCCATCTAATCCCTCTTCTCAGATCTCAGGCAATTCTGCTGAAGTGGAGATAGAAAGACAGTAAACGTCAGAAGGGATAGACACCAGGTGAACATGGACCTCTGAAGCAACTAAGAAAGACACATATGAGCTCACAGAGACTGCAGCAGCAAATACAGGGTCTACATGGATCTGAATCAGTTCCTTTGCATGTATCTTTTATAGCTTTCAGCTTAGCATTTTTTATGGAACTCCTTTATGAGAACATGTGGCTCTCTGACACTTTTGCCTCCTTTTAGGATACTTTTTCTCATGTTGTGTTGCTATGTTGAACTTTGATATGAAAGATTTTGCTTTAATAGAGATCTGGAGGGGCTGGTAAGTGACAAGGAACTGGGAAATATCGAGGGGTGGAAAGTATAAAATAGGTTTATTATATGAGAAAATAATCTACTTTCAATTAAAATGCAGCCATGTGCATTCCTCAGTCTGTATGTGAAACTAATAGAACAATGGAGTTAAACTAACATTCCCTCAAGAATCTCATGCTGAGAGAAGAGAAAGCCTAAAACCTTGGGACAGGCAAAGGGCAAACCTTTTTCCCAGAAAAAAATTTAAACTTGTTATATCACCTTAAGGAACAGAAAAGGATTGCTGAAATATTGAAGAAGCCATACAGTGACATAGTCACTCAAATTTAGCCCTATAGTTAAACCTTACCATTATTCCATTAACCCAAACATGAACTGGGAGACGTTGGTTTTTCCTGCCTCTCTGCCCAGTTTTGATATATCAAAACATAGTCTTTTTACTGATTATTTTTGTTTTTTGTTTTTCGAGACAGGGTTTCTCTGTGGTTTTGGAGCCTGTCCTGGAACTAGCTCTTGTAGACCAGGCTGGTCTCGAACTCACAGAGATCCACCTGCCTCTGCCTCCCAAGTGCTGGGTACTGATTTTCATTATTAATTGATTAATTGAGATGTTTTAACTATCTTACAGAGAATAGGTGGTACAACAAATGGCTTCTCTTAATTCCAGGATGTAATCTTAAGACCAGTCATACCCAAACAGGATCTGTACCTTTAAAGCACATTAGAGTGAAGCTTTCACAAGATATCCTGTGCTGTAATAGACTTGGTAGGATAGGGTAGATTGAATACATCCTTGTTAGTTAGTGTTAGGTCTTCTCCTAACTGATGTATGAGATATTGCTGGCATCTGTATAACTAGAAATCATTTACCAAAAAGAAGTTTCATCCTACCATGAAGACACTCAGACATGTTCATTGCTTCTCTATTCATAATATCCAGAAACTTTAAACAATTGAGATGTTCAACAGAAAAATAACTAAATAAAATATGGTACAATTATACAAAAAATTATTACTCAGCCATTAAATAAATGACATCATGACATTTGCAGGCAAATGGAAAGTACTAGTAAAAATCATTCATGGTGAAGTATCCAGATTTTGAAAGATAAATATGGAATGTATTTGCTTATATGTGAATATTGGCTCCTAAATCAATCATAGTCAAGCTATCAACCAGAAAACCACAGAGGTTAGGTCCAGATAAAGGGACTTGGAGATAAGAGCTCAGAGATATAAATATAGATTAGATATAGATATAGATATAGATCCTTAAAAAAGGAAATAGAATAGAATGTTATGTCTGGTTAGGGAGCTGTAATGGAATGATCCAGTGGGGAGATCAGGGGTAAGGGAGTGGTAGGAGGGTATATGGTGAGAAAGTTAAAATTAAGGAACATTGTAGATGAAGCTGACCATTTCTCAAAAGGAGACTGACATTTATTTTTTAATTACAGAATAGAATATCCAGACCTAGCTAGTTTCATTAGAGAATACTACCAAATGACCCAGGAAAATCAAAATCTCTGCAATCTGTATTATCAAATGAGAGAACAAGATTTCTTCTCATAAAATATTTTTGTATCAATGATATAACCAAAAAAGCTAGTTTGTAAAGCCCCAGGGCAAAAACAATATATTTTATAAGTATAAGAATAAAATTTGATTTAAAAATAAACAGAATAAGAAACACTTTATAGATGATGATTATCTACCCTGATCATGTAGACTATCCACGTATGTTATGTAAAGTTAAAATTTGAAAAAAGTAGTCAGTTAATAGCCTAAAAATGAAAAATCAATATATATTAGTTTATACAAAACAGCTTCAGATAAAGTCAGTGATCAATTATAGTTTTGCAAAATTTTAAAACAGCAATTGAAAGAACTTGTGAAAGTTCATATGTAATTCAACAAGAGCTAATATTAGTGTTAACTGTGAATGTGAGAAGAAAATCAGAAATAAGAAAAGAAGACCACACTTGCTAATATTCTTCATGTACTTGAAGTTTTGGTCAGTGCAGTCAAGCAATGAGATAATATGAAACTCATAAATTATGAAGTAAAAAATAACCTTTCCACTTTTCACTAATGTTATGACAGTCATTGTAAAGATGTCAACATGTTCATATTCCATTCCCTAAAACTAGTATTTTTTTCAACCAAGTGTCAAAAATATTACATTACAGCAAAAAACTTATGAATATATGAACAAAATATATCATAATATGTAGTCTAACAAAATTGTAAGAAACAGTTATCATCAATTTTGCTAAATCATTTATAAACTTTTGATATTAATACTATCTATCAGTAGTTAGAATTTGTAAATAAAAATAAGAGAAGAACATCCACCAATTATGTGTCTCCGAGTTGGAAAATTTAATTATTAAAATGACAGTTATACATAAATTAATACATAGATTCAACAGAATTTAAATTAATATTTCATCATAATATGTTAATAAAAATTGTCAAAGTCTATTTTAAATTCTTAGGAAAAACCAAAAATTCAATAAGGCTTTTTTAAAACAAGAGAATAATTAAAGTCAACTTGATAATTATGACTTATATATTTTATTTATTAAAAATTTCCACCTCCTCCCATCCTCTTATTTCCCTCCCACTCCCCCCACTTCCCCCACTTCCCATCCCCTTCCCTCTCCAGTTCTAAGAGCAGTCAGGATCCCCTGCCCTGTGGGAAATCCACGGTCCTTTACCCCTCCATCCAGGTCTAGGAAGATGAGCATCCAAAGAGACTAGGCTCCCTCAAAGCCAGTCCATGCATTAGAATCAAAACCCAGTGCCATTGTCCTTGGCTTCTCAGTCAACCCTCATTATCAGCCACATTCAGAGAATCTGGTTTGATCACATGCTCATTCAGTCCCAGTCCAGCTGGCCTTGGTGAGTGCCCATTAGATCAGTCCCACAGTCTCCATGGGAGTACGCACAGCTTGCGGCCCTGACTTCCTTGCTTATGTTCTCCCTCTTTCTGCTCTTCATTTGGACCTTAGGAGCTCAGTCCAGTGCTCCAATGTGAGTGTCTGTCTTTATCTCTATCCATTTGCCAGATGAAGGTTTTATGGTGATATGCAAGATATTCATCACTGTGGCTATGGGATAAGGCCAGTTCAGGCACTCTCTCATCTGTTGTCCAAGTACCTAGCTGGGGACATCTCCTTGGACACCTTGGAACCCCTCTAGAGTCAATTCTCTTGCAATCCTAAAATGGCATCCTTAATTCAGATATATACTTCCCTGTTCCCATATCCACCCTTCTTCCATTTCAACCCTCCCATTCCCCCAAGCTCTCCCCAATCCTCCCCTTCTCCCTTCTCTCCCCATCTCCCCTTACACCTACCCAAACCCCACCCCCGTGCTCCCAACTTTTGCCTGGCAACCTTGTCTACTTCCAATATCCAAGAGTATAACTACATGTTTTTCTTTGGGTTCACCTTCTTATTTAGCGTCTCTAGGATCATGAATTAGAAGCTCGATGTCCTTTATTTTGGCTAGAATCTACTTATGAGTGAGTACATAGCATGTTCATGTTTTTGGGTCTGGGTTATCTCACTCAGTAAAGGGTTTTCTATTTCCATCCATTTGCATGAAAAATTCAAGATGTCGTTGATTTTACCACTCAGTAGAACACTAAAGAATATATGTGCCACACCTTCCTTATCCATTCTTCTATTGAGGGGCACCTAGGTTGTTTCCAGGTCCTAACTACTACAAATAGTGTTGCTATGAACATAGTTGAAAAAATGCTTTTGTACTATCGTTGGGCATCTCTTGGGTATATTCCCAAAAGTGGAATTGCTGGGTCCTGAGGTAGGTTGACTCCCAACAACCTGAGAAACAGCCACACTGATTTCCAAAGTGGTTGCACAAGTTTGCATTCCCACCAACAATGGATGAGTGTTCCCCTTACTCCACAACGTCTCCAGCATAGGCTATCATTGGTGTTTTTGATTTTAGCCATTCTGACAGGTATAAGATGGTATCTCAAGGTTGTTTGGATTTTCATTTCCCTGATTGCTAAGGAGGTTGAGCATGACCTTAAGTGTTTTTGGCCATTTGAACTTCTTCTGTTGAGAATTCTCTGTTCAGATCAGACCCCCATTTTTTAATTGGGTTAATTAGGATTTTAATGTCTAGTTTCTTGAGTTCTTTATATATTTTGGAGATCAGACTTTTGTCTGTTCCAGGGTTGGTGAAGATCTTCTCCCAGTCAGTAGGTTGCCTTTTTGTCTTAATGACAGTGTCCTTTGCTTTACAGAAGCTTCTCAGTTTTAGGAGGGCCCATTTATTCATTGTTGCTCTTATTGACTTTGCTAAAAAGGTTATATGTAGGGACTGGTCTCCTGTGCCCATGTGTTTCAGACTACTTCCCACTCTCTATCAGGTTCAGTGTGGTCAGATTTATATTGAGGTCTTTGATCCATTTGGACATGAGTTTTGTACATAGTGATAGATATGGATCTATTTTCAATCTTCTAAAGGTTGACATCCAGTTATGCCAGCACCATTTGTTAAAGATGTTTTCTTTCTTCTATTGTATACTTTTAGCTCCTTTGTTGAAAATCAGGTGTCCATAGGTTTGTGGGTTAAGATCCGGGTCTTCAATTTGATTCCATTGATCAACTTCTCTGTTTTAATGCCAATACCAAGCTGTTTTCATTACTGTAGCTCTGTAGTAGAGTTTGAAGTCAGGGATGGTAATGCCTCCAGAAGTTCCTTTATTATATAAGACTGTTTTGGCTATCCTGGGTTTTTCA
>NW_004949153.1:1493914-1501319 GCF_000317375.1 Microtus ochrogaster | reverse complement strand
ATGAGTTTATTTCCTATATAGTATCTTTGGTGTCTGAGATTCTTTCTTCTATCTCTTGTATTCTGTTGGTAATACTTGTCTCTGTAGTTCTTGTTCATTTACCCAGCCTTTCTGCAGTTTGTGTTTTCTTCATTACCTCTGTTTTGTTTTTCAAGTCTTGAACTGTTTCCATTACTTGTTTGATTGCTTTTTCTTGGGTATCTTTGAGAGATTTATTCATTTCCTCTACCTTTTTGTTTGTCATCTCCATTTCTTTACAGCAGTTTTTCACATCCTGTTTAAGGTCCTATCTTACTTTCATAATGTTCCATTTAAAGTCGATCTCTTCTACTTCTTCTGGAGTAGGGTGTTCAATTCTTGTTTCATGGTCCCTGGATTCTGGTAATATCATGTTGCCTTTCGGGTTGTTGGAGGAATTCTTGCATTGGCACCTGCCCATCTCTTCCTTCAAATGCAGTCAGGAAAATCTTGGCTTCTTTGTCCAATCTTTGCTGTGACTAACTCTCTGGGTGGATCTCCTCAATGCAGGAGTAGGAACTGTTCCTTGGCCAAAGACCAGTCTGGACGGATCTCCTCATCACAGGAACAGTGACTCCTGGTAGTCCAAGGACCCCTGCAGACAAAAGGGCAAACTTTGGGGAAGGGCAGGGTCCTGTGGAACAAAGAAGACCCTGAAGCAGAAGCTGAAGGTGCCCTGAACTCCCTTGCAGGGACTGTCCAGCCTGCTGGGCCAGCAGACACTCACCCCCCTGGGTAGATAGCCTTAGTGCAGGAGCAGGAACTGTTTCTGTAGGGCACACCGCGCCCCTGTGTCTGTGCTCTGTGCGCTATTACCCAGTTACCGAGCTTCGGGAAAGGGGGGTAGAGGTTAAAATACAGACACACAGACAGAGAGACAAAGACATGGGTCATCCTTGAATTCCCCAAGAATGCCCCTTTATTGTGTTCAGGGGCAGATTATATAGAGATAGCCACACCCCAGCCAAACCCACCAGAAACCACTCTCCTGTAATCAGGAACTCCTGAAGGTCTCATGATCAGAGCAGCTGTAGGCACTCAGATCAGGGGATTACAAGAAATTCAGGATCTGGGGTCTCACTGCTTTCAATAGTTCCTGGGCCAAGGACCTTGAAGACAATAGGGCAGGCTTGGGGGATGCAGGGTCATGTGTAACAAAGAAGCCCTTGCTGCAGGAGTTGAGGGGGCCCTGTGCTCCTTTCCCAGTCCAAGCTTCCCGGGGATGGCACACACTCACCCATCGGGATGGAACTCACCAGAACAAAAATAGGGAGGCCTGGTAGTTCAAGGGCCCTGCAGACAAAAGGGCAAACTTGGGCGGAGGCAGGGTATTGTGGAACCTACTTATGACTTATAGATCCACAATAATTTAGATACGTTGGGACTGAATAAATAATGAAACATAAATCCAGAGAAAGACCTTTAAAATATAATAAATTATTTTCAATGAAGTCACAAGGCCAATTCAAAACATTTAAAAGAAATTTTCATAAGTGATGTTTAAACTGTAGTTCTATGTAACACAAATTGATATGCTATATTTTATAAAGTTTGTAACACAAAATTTTCACATCTCTGAATGTATAAGCAAAAAAGATAAAAGTTCTGGAAGGAAATGTTGAAGAATATCTTTGTAGACTAATATTTTAGATAAAAACAGTAGAAATTCTTAAATCTTTAAAATAAGAAACTGTATATAAACAAATATTCAACAAAAACTTAAGCAAAATAAGCGATGGATGAAATGTTTCTTAGTATCATTACTCTGTATTTTCTTCCATTTCTTGTAAGGGGTGCTACTTTGATGATGACTGAGTTAAGACATAAATCTATGAGTATAGCAGAATGTCATTAGGAGTAATTTTATTGCTACCTTTTTTTGTTTGTTTGTTTTTCCATTTAGAACAATAATATTTGATTTTACCATTAGTCCCAGATATATTTAGTCTCAGGTTCTTGTTTACCAAGTCACCTAAATAGTGCCAGGTATGTGTTTCATCTCTTACAGTGGGCCTTAAGTCAAACTAAATATGTCAGTCATCCTGTTATATTCATACACTAGAATACTATTTAATTCATTTAATGAGATAACATCACACTTAATATCATGAAATAGTGAAAGTGAAATACAACAAAAGAAGGGAAGTATTTGAATGCATTTGTGTATATATTTCAACTTCAATTTTCATTATAAGAAAGTCAATACAGTAATGACTGAAAACGGATAAGTATCTGTCTAGAATTTAGAGTGAAGTGGGTGACCACATAGGAAGATACAGTCATCAAATGCAGTTTAAGTTAATTTCATGAAAACATGTTGATAAAACTTACTTTATAAAATTGAACAGATAGTCAAAATCAAAATATTCTAAAACTATTATAGAAGCAAATAAAGTAATTATTATACTAGTATGAGATTAAAATGACAAAATTATTGAGAGTAAATATAGATGTATTTTACGAATTTTTAGGAAACCAACTTAAAATATTCATTAAGAGCATTGAATTTTTATTAAAAATATTTTAATATGGGCTAAAGAACAAGGATTATGAGAAAAAAGATGTTCAGCAGTAAGCAAGGCACACTGAGATTATGAGTGTCAAGCAAATAAAGTAATTATTATACTAGTATGAGATTAAAATGACAAAATTATTGAGAGTAAATATAGATATATTTTACGAATTTTTAGGAAACCAACTTAAAATATTCATTAAGAGCATTGAATTTTTATTAAAAATATTTTAATATGGGCTAAAGAACAAGGATTATGAGAAAAAAGATGTTCAGCAGTAAGTAAGACACACTGAGATTATGAGTGTCAACTTCTCAAAAATGAGTTGCCATGTTTTATTATTTTATATATGTCTTCTTTTAATGAGAAAAGAAAGTCCCAAGTACTTACACAAAAATCAAAACAAAGTGAAAATATTTCACTACAGGAAAGAAAGGAGGGAAGTCTTAAAAAAAATAATATCTACAAAATTACCATCCAACAATCTGTACTCCTATGCTATATCCAGTAGGTGGTAACTTCCAATAACTACTGAATAGAAAATTATTATATTCTTCAATCAAAGCAAAATATATTGTTTTCTCAATGAAGGGTCCTATTACTATGAAAAGACACCATAACTATGGCACCTCTTATATGGGAAAACATTTTATTGGGACTAGCTTAGAGTTTTGGAAGTTTAGTGCATTATTGTTATACCCGGGAGCATAGTGGCATGCAGGTAGACATGAAGCTGAAGAAGGAAACAAGAGTTCTATATCTTTATCATCAGGCTGCAGGAAGATACTGCCATACTTTGCCAGGCTTGAGCATCTAAGACCTTAATGTCTGCCTCTAGTGACACAATTCCTCCAAAAATGCCACACCTACTCCAACAAAATCTTACCTCCTAATTGTTCCACTCTCCATGACCCTATAGGGGCCATTTTCTTTCACTGCATTTAAAAAATCAGAAACAGTTATATATTCCCTTTAAGAAATTCATGTCTACTTTAATATTAAATATTTTGAAAATAAAAGAAGTACAAAAAAGAGAAGATGTAATTATCAGAAGAAAAGAAACAAAAATGTTAATTTTAAACCTGCCATACAAATTTAAAAAGTTGTTATATTATGATAAAAGAGATATAACTATAAATATGAAGTATTAAGCACCAGGGAACCTATACATGTAAAATATATCCCAGATGATATGAATAATATAATCATAGAATGGTACTTTATATCTCTTGTTAAAAATAAGTTTAATCATCAAGACTAAAAAACCAGAAAGTATTGATGATTGACTCTATTGAAAAAATTTACATAAGAGATGTACATGTACATCATGTTCTAATCAAGAGCAACTAAGTATTCTCAAGCTTGTATAGGATACCCTCATCTGTGAAGTCATAGATACTATCTTAACAACACTAGAAAAATCTAAATTAATTGTTTTTAAAAAATATTATAATATACAAATCAATAACAGAAGCCGGACTTTAAACTCTACAATCATGGAAGTTTATAACAGCATTAATGATGTTGTGGTGGTCTATTGCTTTTTATATTCTTGAAGAATGCAATTTTGTCAAAGTATATAGAGCCTTGAGAAGAATTTTATTTGACAACTATAAGTAAAGAAATACTCCAAAGAGACATTAGAGAGTGCTGTCCCAAAGCAGAGGGCAACCTAATTTTTTCTACATTTTGAATTTAAGGAGAAACATTCAGAATTGTCATTGAAGCCAGGTGATGGTGGAACATGCCTTTAAGGCCACGACTAGAGCAAGAGAACTAGCCCTTCACAAAAGATATGTACAGTAATTGAATTCCTAGTATCAAATGACCAGCCTTAAAAACATGTACACATAGTTAACATTATATATATTGAATAGGATTTATTTATATGTTTAGTAACATACACACACACACACACACACACACACACACATAAAATAACAACAATTGAAGAAAATAGGGTCATGACTTTGAATGAGAGAAGAAGAGAGGGTACATGGGGAAACTTCTAGGGAGAAAATGGATGATAAAAATGATGTATTTATACTGTGATCTTTGAAAAGTTCTGCTAGGATAAAGTAATGAGACAATGGGACAGAATACAAAAAAAAAAAAAAAAACAGAAATGCACTCAATGTACATTGGGAACATTTGTTTTTCCTTTAGTTCGTTTGTTTAAAACAGGTTTTCACTGTGGAGTCCTGGCTGTTCTGGAACTCACTACCCTTAGTAGATTGGGCCTCTGCCATCAAGAGAACAGTCCACAGACATCTTAGAGGTCAATGAGATAGAATCATTTTTTTAAAAAATATAAGTTATCCTTTTGCCAGAAAGTTATAGCATTCGTCAAGTTGACAAAAAGTCTAACCATCACAAATCAGTAAGGAAATGTTCCCTCATTATTCAACTTTTGGGAAGAGTTTGAGGATTAATATCAAATATAATGATCCAATCTTAAATGCACATCATGAAAGTGAAGTCTTAACTTTGTATTCTGATATCACAGTTTGCAATATGTGTATCAGGTTTTTCCTTTCTCTGAAAAGTACATTTGCTATGGGAAGTCCTTCCACTCCTTCAGCCAATAGCCGCTGAGATACCAACCCATTGGTGAGTGGTCTCTCTCTCTCTCTCTCTCTCTCTCTCTCTCTCTCTCTCTCTTTGGAATTATGATTAATAGGATGGTATTTATTTAAAGGGGGCAAAAACTTACAGATCACCGTCCCAGACAACAGCCCTCTGCGCAATCAGGAAGGGAGTCTAGTCGCTGGAAGAGGAGCAGGAAACAAGAGAGAGGAGAGGGAAGTGGCCGCTTTTTTAAAGAGAGAGACCATGCCCCAATGGGCTGGTATCTCAGCGGCTATTGGCTGAAGGAGCAGAAGTACCTCCCACAACAAACTACTTGAGCCAATAGTCTTTAAGATACTGGCCCACTTTGGGCAAGGTGACATGATCTATATATTAAGATGTGAAAGTGTGTGCAGTCCCTTCTGGCTGCTGGATTTGGTCCCAGTTCACCGCCCATGCAGAGGACTGCTGGTCGCCACCTTTTCTGTGAGTCTAACCTTAAATAATAAATAAACCTTTATTATACTTTATTCTGAGCTAATGTGGGACTATTTTATTATAAGCTGCAACACAGTGGTGCCAAACATGGGGCACAAGTACATGCCTACAGTGACTGGTCCAGAAGGCCTGTGACCTTCTCCCATCTAACCCACGTCCACGTGGCTTGATCCCACATAGTATTTTTCTTTTTTTTTTTTTCTTTTTTGTCAAGACCTCTTCTGAACTGAGCTACCCCTTTTGCATGCAGCGGCAAACCATTTGGCTGATTTGCCACTTTGACTTGGCAATTTCCCACCAGCCAGCCCACTGAACAGCTTGTTTTTGCCTACTATTCTGGAAGCACAGACTTTTCCAGTTTGCATTTGAGGTGCACAACTGCCTTCAAGCTCTTTGTTCCTTGATATTCTTCCCAACTCAAACCTTCTCTGTATATGAATGTGTTGTTCTTAATTAATTAACTAAGTTTCTTAATAATTATGTCTCAGGTAATTCAGGTGCTAAGACCTGCCTTACCACTGCTGTGACACCTGCTCCCCAATGAAGATTATATTATACTTACAACAAATTTCTAAAAACTTACAATGGAGTTAAATTCATTTAATACATAAATAAATAAATTTAAAAATTGTATGGTTACAAACAACATCACCATCCAGAAATTTAAAAACATTTTTGTTTCTACTACGGATGGAATTCAGAAGGAATTATATGGGATTTCTAATACATCCATTTCTTGTGATCATGATATTTAACCTTGTTTTTCATAATATATTCTTAAAAAAATGGTTTGATAACAGAGTCAAAAAAAGAGACACTTTTAAAAATGATACAGTCTTTACAGACTAATAATAAAATGCTATCTAAAAGTATTTATACCACTGAAAATGAAAAGTTAACTGAAAGCTGTTAAAAATGAAAAATTAGCAAAAAAAGATTAATACCATTAAAAAGGTTAACCTTAATTTGGTGGTAAAACTCAATCCATCTCAATGGGTTACAAAACCTCAGAAAAATGTACTGAGAGATTATCTGAAAGGATTTATACTGTTAAAATTGGCAATCAAAATCTGTTAAGAAGTTATGATAAGTTTACAGACAGAGTATTTCTCCAGTAAGACAATCTGTATGCTATTAAAATAATATCAAAGAATGAGAATTTATCATTAAAATAAAAATTTAATACCTTAAAATCACATGTGCAAAAAAGGACCAAAATTATTTATTTCAATGCAGTCATTGAAAATATTCACAGTTCTAGAGATTCAGACCTTACAAAAGACAATGATAAAAAAATTTAAATTGATTGAAAAAAATGTTAAAACTTAAAAGTTAGAAAATAGATACAATCAAAGGTTTTAACATATCCAGTAACTCCCACTGTCAGAGATGACTTACGAAGTGTTTTAGCTATTTATTCTGTTATTACCTCTGAGAAGGCCTTGGATATTCAATACCTGAAAAGATGCAAACAATGTAAATGAAAACCTATCAGTATAAAATATTTATAAATAAATAAATCACCAAGCAAAGACAAATTAGATTTATGGCACCATATCCTGTACAATGGCTATCTTTCTCTAAATCCAAACACATTGTTAAAAAAGAATTCAGAGTTTTTGTCTCATATCAGGAGCTCCATCTTTTATCGGACAAAAATATAATTAGGAAAATTTTTACTTCTACCTACCCATATCTATTTTTGCCTTTATGCTACATTTTGATACACACACACACACACACACACACACACACACACACACACACACACACATAATATTTAAGTTTTACATAATGAACGGTAAATT
>NW_004949153.1:1490938-1493814 GCF_000317375.1 Microtus ochrogaster | reverse complement strand
GGTTGATATGATATAGTTTAAGATCAGTTTGGGGTTACAAGCTATTCAAGATGATTCCAGCTTGGCATGCTGAGATGTTGTACTTTCTTAAAATGTTCTGCCCAAAACTTCAATAAAAACCTAAAAAAAAAAAAACAAAAATGATGACTACACAGAGACTATTTACATTAAGACTAGGCAGTAATCTTAAAACTTAACAATCATTTTAGGGGCTGGAGAAATGGCTTAGTGGTTAAGTGCATTGCCTACTCTTCCAAAGATCCTGAGTTCAATTCCCAGCAACCACATGGTAGCTCACAACCATCTGTAATGAGGTATCTTCTGACCTTCAGGCATACATGCAGACAGAATATTGTATACATAACAAATAATTAAATATTTTTTAAAAAGAATAATTTTAGTTTTTACAGGATCTGACTAAAATAACTTCACCCCCATGACAGCTGGCAGTAATTGTAAAAGATGACATCCCCTCTCACAACAAAGTTTGTCCTCAAGGTTAGGGACATCTATTAAAGGTTAATTTTAAATGGCATAGGGTTGAAGGTTGAGGGTGAAAATTAAGTATGTTCAGGGATCTCTTTTTTTTCTAAAGAAGAATGAGGATTGAATGAGATAATAGGTATATTAAAAACAATATATAACACTAACAATAATAGTGAGTAACAGTGAGAATACTTGTGATCTATTATTTATAGACAATTTATATTGGTATTGATTCTTATATATTGGTACAAATTCAAATGATATTACTGTTTTCAATATTTTTTACTCCTACGCAAAGTTACTTTGTCATGTCATATGCATGCATGTTTCTACCTCTGCTTAAGATATTTTGTATATTGATACAATTTTAGGATATATTTATCATATCGCAGTATACATTCCTACCTTATATCAAAATACTTATACATTCTTTACATTTTGAAATCACTGTCCTCATTTGCCGCATAATTATTTAAAGATTATTTAATATTTTAATAAGAATTTTAGTCTTTAGGCTCTACAGTTATTGAAAAACGTATGTTAAAAGAGGGCTGCTTTTAGTTCTGGGCACTCGGACCAAAAATAATCACACAGTAACTATATTAATTAAATCACTTCTTTGACCCATTACCTCTAGCTTCTTATTGGCTAACTTTTACATATTAATTAAACCCATTTCTATTTATCTGTACATTGCTACATGGCCCTGGCTTACCAGGTAAAGTTCTGTCTGGCTCTGGTGGAGTAACATGGCTTCTCTCATACTCCATCTCTTTTCTCCCACCATTCCATTTAGATTTCCCTGCCTAGCTCTGTTCCCCTATAGGCCAAAAGCAGTTCTTTTATTAACCAACTATATTCACATAATACAGAGGGGGATCCCACATCAATTATAGGCCAATAGTTGTTCATGTTTGTCATACTTATATTGAGACTAATCAGGTTCTTTTGATGTGCAGAGATTGTATTCAATATAGACAAGTAGTTCTCAATCACCTCAAAAGAACTATAGAATATGCCATCCAAATAACTGAGGTTTCTGGTGATGTGAAACAGTATTGCTCCTGGCAGCATGGATCTATTCCCTAGAGAAAGTTGAGTACCAATGACACTCCACTTGGGAAAAGCTGCCTATGCCTTCACCACTGACAAAATGCATGGTAGCTGGACTGAACAAGCAGGATTCAAGAAGAAAAGATGGCCAAATCTTTCTAAGACAGGGTAAGACAGTTTTGAAAAATTCCCTCCCTCTATAAAAAAGCCTGTCAGTGACTCTATGCCTTAGCCAAAGTTGTTTGACCCAGTGCTGCAAATGAAACTTCAGGTGTTTACTCGGGTAGTTGGTTGTCTCTGTCATTACTTTTGACCTTTTGGAAGTTCCTTTATGTTTATTCAAGTAATATTTTGAACTTCCTGGTTATTCAAGTAATATCATTCCTTTCTCAGGTTTTTATGGGGTTAAAGACAAGGTAGTCATAGTTAATTTCTTCTTATGACTTTGCCAAGTAATATCTCATACAAGACTTAGAAAAATGAGGATAACTATTGAAACATTTAGCATATATTTCCTTCTTGATGCTGTTCATGCTGGCTGTAATTCTGTTTTTCATACTTAATATTTTTTGTATTGTATATAGTATAGTATTAGGTTTAAAATTTAATTTAGACAAAAAGGGAGGTACTGTGGGAAATCCTTGAACCAATAGACTTTAAGATACTGGCCCAATTTGTGTGTTGTCACATGTACTATATATGCAGATGTAAAAACATGTAAGGACACTTTTGGCTGCAGGATTTGGTCCCATTTCTCTGCTCATGCAGAGGACTACTGATCACCACCTTTTATGTGAGTCTACCCCTAAATAATAAATAAACATTTATTATACTCCATTCTGAGCTAAAGTGGAACTGTTTTATTATAAGACACAACATACATTCTCATTTTATTTTTTCTTTCTTTTTTTTCTTGGAAGACAAAAAAATTTCTTCTTGCATATCCAAAATTGTTTTTAGGACAGCAAAATATTGTGAAAAACTGAAAACTTAGTTATCTACAACAAATCCTGAACAACAAAGTCTTTACTGAAAACAGTTCTGTCCATCAATGTTTTATAGTGTCTATTGTATAAATGAGTGGTTTTCTGTAAAAGACTTATAGAAGAAAAATGAGTGGGTTTCTATTTGTTGTGTACGGAGGGAAAAATGAAACTTCTCAATTTCAACACTGAAAAAGTTTGTTTGTGATGCTCTAGAGTGTTTTCCCTTAGATCTTGGCAGCACAGGCTGATGTGGGAGTGTCATATATCAATCTGTTGATTTCATTGGTTAAGGAATAAAGAAACTGCCTAGGTTCCTTGATAGGCCAACCCTTAGATGGGTAGAGTAAACAG
>NW_004949153.1:1483234-1488007 GCF_000317375.1 Microtus ochrogaster | reverse complement strand
TTTATAGTTTGAAAATAGTGTTGACCTGCTCACCTTTCAATACCAAGGTAAAATGCCATGTGTCTCAAAAACAGTGAGGTATTTTATTCATTGAACTTCGTTTTTCCATCTATGATCCTAACCTTCTGGAAATCAATTTTTTAATAAAGAAAAAATGTCTGCTGTTGATTTTTATAGACGATAATGTCAAGATCACAGTTATTGATATAAAAACTGGAATTAATTTTTTTAAACCAAGGAAAAATATTTCCCCTGGAAACTAGAGTTAATGGAATAGCCTTCTTGTTTTCTATAATAGTGATAGGAATACTTTTGCTCTCAAATTAGTTTTAATTATTTCTCTAGGTTACAAAATATTCTCACATTTAGAAATTCTGTCAATTTTTTTATTGACTGCTATGAAAGAATTAATCATTTTTTCATTGTTTGATAAACAGGCCCAACAATATTATGAATTTAAAAACTTAGAAATAAATATCTAATAAACATATATTAGGCTAAGAAATACATATTTAGTTACCCTTTATTAAAGTAAGTTAGTTGTGTATCAGTAATTTTGATATAAACTTATTTTTGCCAAGTAGATTAACCAATTTTTTTGAGCAGGCCTCTTCTTGATCCTGGCCACTTAGCCCTGAAATAATCACATGGAAAGTGTACTAATTAAATCACTGCTTGACCCATTAGCTATTGCTTCTTATTGGCTAACTCTTACATATTAATTTAACCCACTTCTATTAATATGTGTATTGCCAAGTGGCAGTGGCTTACCAGCAAAATTTTGTCATGTCTGATTCTGCTGGCAGCTCCATAGTTTCTCCCTCTTCACCTTCCTTCTCCCAGCACTTTGTCCAATTTTCTACCTGAGTTCTTCCCTATCAACAGGCCAAGCAAGTTTCTTTATTCATTAACCAAAAATGAAACACATAGACAGAAGGACCTCCCACACCATTTCCCTGTTTCTGTTTAAATAATAAAGGAAGGATCTAACTTTAACATAGTAAATTTATAACAAAATAGGTATCAAGCAAAAATTATAGTTACAATATTTCTATCTATTTTCTATGTATTCTTTAATTACATCAAAGACTCCAGACGTATATATTACCTAAGTTAATAGAAATTGCATTGTAAACAACTTACAAAATTCTAGAATTGACAGAGACATCTTGCTACTTGGAGAGTCAACCAATTTTTTTTTTCCGGTTGGGGCATCCATCTTCACCCTATAGGCCCATAGTATCCAGCAGACTTTTCCATGAAGCAGGAAATTTCAAAGATATGTCTGTGTTTTTTTTGGCAGTTTGCCAGTCACTTTCTTCTGTATCCTGCAGAATGTCTCACAGAATCTTTTATGAAGCAGAAACCCTGAAGGATCATCTCACCATTAGGCAAGTTCAGCAGTCATTTCTCTGTAGGTCCTGCATGTCCAGTTAAGCAGTCCAGGCAAGAGAAATTTCTTGACCTAATGGTCCACCAACTCCATAAGGATTAATATGATATAGATATGAATAATTTGTATTAGTACAGATTTTGCTTTGTTGATACAGATTTAAGGTCAATTTTGTTATATGTATATGCATATTTCTGCTATTGATTAAGATATTGTGATTGTGTAGTTCATTAAAAAATGTAATGTATAATTAAGAAATATAGGTTAATGGACAATCATTAATAATAGTCAAGTTTGTAGTCATGTTAATTAGATTTAATATATGTATATATATACATATATATATATATATTCTGTTGTAATAGGAGCGATGAGGCTGCATCCCCAGCACCCTGGCCACCTGCTAACTTATGCCCGAAATAACAAGACACAAACTATATTCATTTAATCACTGCTTGGCCCATTTCTATCTAGGCTCTTCTAGGCTAATTCTCACATATTAATTTAGCCCATTTCTAATCATCTGTGTGTAGCACCCCAAGGTGCGCTTACGGGGAAGATTCTAGCCTACGTCCATCCTGGGTCAGAGCTTCATTGATCATACTCTTGAATCCCCATCATCCTCTTGAAGTAGCTTGGTCCTGCCAGGAGCAAACGTATCTAACTGTAATGAAAAGTCCTAAGATATTTTTTAAAAAATAAATGATATATTATGAAGGTCTCTGAAAGATTTGAAGAATACCTATCTAACTAAAATATATCTCTATACATCTAGAAAATCTAACTAGCATTACTACAAGCTTAACTATTATAGATGAGTATCTATTAACTTATATGCCATAATTATACATCATACTTTAAGTGAACTACACAAACACAATACCTTAATCAAGAGCAGAAATATACATGTACAGTATCACAAAATCTACATTAAATATGTATCAATAAACCAAGATCCATACCAAAGCAAATTATTCATCTCTATAGCATATCCCCCTTTAAATGTAAACAAACATTTATAGATAATATTTGGGAATAGGGGCATAGTTATTACTCTCCAAAGTGCTTCATGCTGTTTATCTGGCAAAGTAATTTGTGAAGGTGTTTTTGGGGTGTTTACTGTGACATTTCTGGGTGCCTTGGTCCATCAAATAATCCCAGTCTGGAAACAATCCACAGGTTCTCATCCTCTGTGGAAACAAGGTTTCCACAGCAAGAAAAAAACTCAAATTGACCCTCATTATATTTGATGTTGAATCAGCTTCAAGTTCTTCTTACCTCTTATCCCTTAGAGTATAAGTTCACATCCAAAAATAATTAAAATATGCTTTTTCTAGTGTACAAATAGTTATATATTACCTTATTCACTTAGAAACAGTCTACAGTGAGTAAATAAAAGCAATACTAGACTTAGAAACTCTCCAGGACAAGGAAGGGAATCACTTGGAATGATACTTAAAATTAATTCATATTTTTTATGCAAATCAAATAAATAAATAAAGTTAAACACATTGTTCTTAATGATTCTGATTTAAATTATTAGTGTATAAATCATAACACACTATAAGAACTCAACTACTAAAAGAGGATATTACAAAATATTTACTACATGAAAAATATATTCACTATTTGGTCAACAGATGCTCAATATAATGCCTTACTCGAACTAGCAGCTTAGTTACTGTTGAGTGAATGACAGCTAAACATATATGACCAGTGACTAGTAGATAGGGGGTTAAGCTTTTATGTATAGTATATAGAGATATAGAGATAATAAGCAAGACATATTAGAACAAGGTCAAGCACTTAGAACTATGCATGGTATTTTAGAAAATTAAAATTATCAAGTGTTTGTGTTCTATATTTGTAGCTGTAAACCCCCAATTTACAGAGAATTTAAACTACTGTGGGTGTTTGAAAATTATTACATGTATATGTACTATGATAAAACTTATTTTTAATAAATCTACATTCAAAACAGCCCCACAATGCTATGCTGTACATGACCCACAACAATCAACATTGCATGATAAATTGAAGATTGAAATTGTGTCATATATGTTTTGGCAGTAATGAACAGCTTCTTCATAGTACTTTAGAACTACTTAATAAGAAGAAAATAGTTTCATTTACAGGAAAATAGTCAACTTCTTAGGGCTAGTTCAGATGTAGATATTGGAGAATAATCTACAGTCATCACATTACTAAGCCAGTATAATCACTACCTACATTCTAAATATTTATACTTATACCCAAAAGTATATGAAGTACTTACCCTCCATCAAGGGATCTTCTCTTTATAACAGATAGAGACCATTACAGAAAACTACCATAGATTAAAATGCAGAGTTGTAGAATGTAATACCAACTGATACACTTGTAATGCAATTTCTGCACCCGTCTCAGACACAATTATGTAAGAGGGCTCAGAACAACTGCAATAGCAAGAGGAAAAAAGATAATTGTGTCATTCTGAGGCATCACAGAAGCTAGATGAATGTCTTACCCACATAGTGGCCTAAGCATGACCAGAACAAAGTCAACATGCTTATATGGAAGAGGGAACAATCACAAGGTCTAAATCCTAGAAAAAAGAACTATAGGAAATTGTAGTATACTTGGTCTAAATAAGACATATTAAGTAATTAAATACCCAAATTTCATATAATATAATATATTCATGGTGATAGCCTGATGTTCAAAATTGGTAATCCAAATTTGATAGTGCTATATATAATATGATTAGATACCATGAAGTGATTCAATACATTTCACACTGCTTTTTGAATTAAAAACTATCAATACTTCTTTGTCATAATTTTAGCATATGTTACCATATTAGATCAGTTAACTACAATATTAGATCATAATTTTATTTATCTATTTATCTAATAGATAAATTTTATTTATACATTTATCTAAAATATTAGATCATAATTTTAGAATCTATTACCATATTATTATTTCTGTTACCATGTTAGATCAGTTATTAATTCTTGAAGAACCTGATGAGAAGGAAATGCAAAACTCTTTTCCAAGAGCTTTAATTCATTAAAATGGAAAAAAGATATTGGTATGAGTCACAGATTTGCTATTATTTTGTCATTCTAAATTATGTATAAGTCCTTGTAGACATGTGATTTTCTACTATTAAGCATTTCATATTCTACTTGGTAACAAGAACAAAACTTTTATGGGCTAAAACAACAAAACAAAATTAAGAAATAATTATTGGGTAAGTTTAAATGTATTTGAATGCTTGGTTGGCAGCTAGAACTGTTTGGGAAACATTGGTATGTGTAGCTTTATAAGAGGAGGTATGTCACTGGGTCTGGGCTTCGAGATTTCTAAAACCTATGACATACAAGTTTGCTCTCTCT
>NW_004949153.1:1482408-1483134 GCF_000317375.1 Microtus ochrogaster | reverse complement strand
GCCTTTTGATTATCTCAAAATGTAAACTCTTGGTACTACTAAAACTTACCTGCCTGCCTGGTGCCATGTCACATGCTATAAATGTCATGGATTCACTCTCTGAATATGCAAGCAAGTCCTAAAATAAATGCTTTGTTTTAAAAATTGCATTGCCCATGGTGTTTTGTCACATCAATAGAAAATTATGTAATATAATTGTATTATTTTAATAGCTATATTTATATCATGCCAAAGAGCTAAATATTTTTGGAGAAATAATGTTATATACTGAAAGCATATTGGCAATTTACTGTACTTGATTGAAATACATTTGGTCATTTATTTCAGGTATAAGTGCATGTTATAATCAATCACATTAATTTTATTAACAATCATAGTGTAATCAGAAAAAATCATAACGTGACAGACAAGTTCAAATATTTCCAAAATTTCAGGGTGGAGGAAACATTTGACTCAAAGTTATTCCAAAGGTAAGTTATACTTACCAAATAATGTACATAGTCAAAATGACAAGAAATAATGTCAATTCAAACATGATGTAATCTGCCAATATTTGCAAATGTCCATCATGGAAAGAAAAAAAAAACTCCAGGATTTATCTTCAATAATATAAAAAGAAAGAATGAGACAACATCTGAAAGCCATTTGTAAATAAAACTTGATTATGAAATGAAATTATTTCATATATCTATATCTATATCTATATCTATATCTATATCTATATCT
>NW_004949153.1:1475823-1482308 GCF_000317375.1 Microtus ochrogaster | reverse complement strand
CTATATCTATATCTATATCTATATCTATATCTATATCTATATCTATATCTATATCTATATCTATCTATCTATCTATCTATCTATCTATCTATATATATATATATATATATATACACACTACTTAGGGCTCCAAAAATTGATCACTACAATTAATTTTAATTTTCTTTATTTCTTTTTTATTCCCTCATATATTGCATCCCAAATGTTGATTCCCCTCTCTCCTTCCACTCTAGTCCCCCTCCCACATCCCTTCAACCCCAGTTACACTTCTTCTCATTTCCTTTCACAAAGGGGCAGTAATCCCAGGAATTTCAACCAAACATGGAATGCCAAGGTATTATAAAATATTCCTTCACATTAAAGCTGGAGGAAGCCACCCAGTAGGTGGAAAAGGGTCCCCAAAAAGACAAAGTGGTGACAAAAAGCCTCTGATCACATTGTTCAGATTTCCGCGGGAACACTAAGTTACACAACTATAACTAATATATACAGAATATGTAGGTCAGACACATACAGGCTGTTGATTGTCATTTGCATCTCCCTGAGAGTCTATAAGCCCTGCTTAATTAATTCTGTGATCCATTTTGTTTTTACTGCCTTGATCCCACTGGCTCCTACTGTCCTTCCTCACCCTCTTCTGCAGGACTCCATGAGTCCTTCCTGATATTCTGCTGTGGGTCTCTTCATCTGTTTCCATTTCAACCTGATGATGATTATGCTAGGCACCAGTATATTAGTATAGCAGACTACAATTAGGAATCAATTTATAGACTTTTTTATTTGATCAGTTTTTAATTTTTTTCTTTTATCCTCATTCTCTGTGCCATTAAAACATTTATTTCCTAGCCCTCTAGGCAGTGTCTGGCATCGGGTGCCTCTTGTGGCATGGAACACAAATTGGACGAGCCATAGTTTAGCCACCAGTCATTAGTTGTGAAACTTTACCCCAGCACATTTTGCAGGCAGGATTAAGTGTAGGTTAAAAGTTTTCTGGCAGGGTTGTTGTCCAAATCTCTCTAATGGAAGCCTTGACTAGTTATAGAATACAGTGAGTTCAGGTTCTATATACTCTATTACTAGCAGTTTTCTCTAGGCTCAACCTCATGGATTCCTGGGAATTTCCATTTCACTAGGTCTCTACAATGCCTCCTAAATATCCCCCAGGTCCAGTAATCTTTCTCAGCACTCTCGCCTTCCCATGCTCCTACTAGTACATGCTGTTTCCATCCCCACCTTCCCCCAGTCTACCCATGAAATCTATTTTACTTCTCCTTCTGTTGGAGATCCAAGCATCACTCCTTGGGCTTTCCTTGTCACTGAGCCTCTTTGTGTCTGGGGTTTGTAACATGATTTTCATTTATTTTACTTCTGATAGCAATTTATAAATGTATGTAGACCATACTTTTCTTTCTGACTCTTGGTTACCACACTCAGGATGATTTTTTTCTAGTTCTATCCAATTGCCTCCAGATTTTATGATGTTATTTTTTTAATCAATCAAGTAATGCTCCATTGTGTAAATGCATCATATTCCCTTTATCATTTATTCAGTTGATAGGCATCTAGATTGTTTACAGGTTTTGGTTATTATGAATAAAACTGCCATGAACATAGTTGAGCAAGTGTCCTTATGATAAGATGGAGCACCCTTTGATTACATGCCCAGTAGTGTTATAGCTGGGTTTTAAGGTAGATTGAATCTCAATTTTCTGAGATTTTTTTTTATTGATTTCCACAATGGCTAGAGAAGTTTACAATGCCAGCAACAATGGTTTAGTGTTCCCCTTGTTCCACATATTTGCCAACATGAGCTGACACTTGTGGTTTTGATCCTAGCTATTCTTAGAGTTGTAAAATAGAATCTCAAATTAGTTTTGATTTGTGTTTTCCCAATGGATGAGAGTGTTGAACATTTCTTTAAGTGGTTCTCAGTCATTTGATATTTTTCTGTTGCAAATTCTCTTTTTAAAGAGTTACCCCATCTTTTAATTGATTTATTTGTTTTGTTGATGTCTATTTTCTGGATTTCTTTCTACATTTTGGATATTAGCCCTCTGTTAGATGTGGGGCTGGTGGAAAAATTCGCCATTTTGTAGGCTGTAATATTTTTTTTATAGATGGTGTCATTTGCCTTACATAAGCTTTTCAGTTTCCTGAAGTCCTGTCCCATTTATTATTTGTTGATATCAGTGTCTGATCTAAAAGTGTTCTGCTCAGGAAGTGGTCTCCTATTCCAATGCATTCAAAGCTATTACTCACTTTTTTCTTTTATTATGTTCAATGTATCTAATTTTATGTTTAATTCTTTAATCTACATGGACTTGAGGTTTGTACAGGGTGATAGATATGGATCACTGCATTCTTTTACATGCTGACATTCAGTTATGTCAACACAATTAGTAAAGATGATTTCTTTTTTTAAAGAGTATTTCTGGCTTTTTGTGGGTGTTCATAGGTATATTGATTTATGTCTGTGTCTTTGATTCCATTCCATCAAAAAACGTATTTGTTCCTATGTCAATATGATGTTGTTTTTATTTTTATATCTCTGAGGATGTTGTTACCTCTGTAAGTTGTTTTTTTTTTACAGTTTTATTTTAGTTATCCTGTGTTTTTTGTTTTACCATTCAAAATTAAACAGTTTTTTTTTTAAGTCTGTAAATGTGTTAGAAGTTTGATGGGGTTTTTCTTGAATTTGGAGATGTTTTTCTTGGGTAAGATGCCCATTTTTCTATGTTAATACTACTGATCCCATATTTTCATATATTCCCAATTTCTATCAAGTCTTGAAGCTCCAGTCACACTAGTCATTCACTTGTTTGGTTAGAGGTACACCATGATACTATATATTATTTTTGGCTATTGTGAAGAGTGTTGTCTCCATGATTGCTTTCTCAGGCATTTTGATATTTGTATATAAGAGGGTTACTGACTTTTATTTGATAGTATTGTGTCCAGTCATTTCACTGAAGGTGCTTATTAGCTGTAGGTGTTCCCCAGCAGAATTTTGGGATTCATTTATATATGCTTCATACATTCTGCAAATAATGATACTTTGACTTCTTCCTTTAGAATTTTTATTCCCTTGATCTTCTTCAGTTTCCTTATTGCTCTAGCTAGAATTATAATACTATGTTGAATAAATATGGAAAGTCGTCAGCCTTGCCTTGTTCCTCATTTTCATAGAATTGATTTTGGTTTCCCTTTATTTAATTTTATGTTGACTGTAGGCTTGATGTAAATTTTCTTTATTATGTTTAATCATGTCCCTTTTATCGTTGATCTCTTCCAGATCATGAATGGGTGTTGGTTTTGTCAAAGGCTTTTTCAACATCTAATGAGATGATCATGTGTTTTTTTTTCTTTCAGATTGTTTATATGGTGGATTGCATTGACAGTTTTCCATATGTTGAACTATCTCTGCATCTCTGCAATGTAGCCTACTATGGTATATCAATTTTTTGATATGTTCTTGGATTAGGCTTGGGAATATTTTATTGAGCACATTTGCCACAATTTTCATGAAAGAAATTTGTATGTAATTCTCTTTCTCTTTTGAATCTTTTTTTCTTTTGGTCTGGGTATGAGGTTGACACTGGCATTATAAAATAATTTTGGCAATATTCCTCTGGTTCTATGCCAGGTAATATTTTTTGGTGTATTGGCATTAGGTATTCTCTTAAGGCCTGGTAGTATTCTATGCTAAAACCATTTGGCCCTGGTCTTCTTTTGGCTGGGAGACATTTAATGCTTCCTTAGGAGTTATAGGTTTATTTATATTGTTTATATGATCTTGATTTAATTTTGGTAAGTTGTATCTATCAATAAATTGTCCATTTCTTTCAGAATTTCCAATTTTATGGAGTACAGGTTTTTGAAGTAAGATCTAATGATTCTTTGGATTTTTCTGGTATTTGTTGTTATGTTCCCCTTTTCTATTATTGATTTTGCTAATTTGATATTCTCTCTTATGTATTTTAGTTAATTTGGGCAAATGTTTGTCTTTTTTGTTTATCTTCTCACATAATATACTCTTTGTTTCATTGAGTTCTTGTATTATGCTTTAGTCTTCTGGTCTAGTAAAGGATCTCTCGGAGTTCTGGGTGCAAGTTTGTTGATTTGGTATCTGGGTCGAGGAGTGGACTGCCGTCTTGTAGGTGTCTTCTGCTGAAATTGTGGATCGGTTAGGAAGACAAGGAGAAGAAGGGTTGTTGGGGTTAGACTGGGCAAGTTTCTGTTAGGATGTTGGGGCTCCATGCACAAATGGCTTAACTGGAAATCTTGATGCTCACATTGAGAAGCAACCTTCTGCTGGAGGGGTGGGTATGTAGCCTCTGCTGGCACAGGGTGTTTCTTCCAAATTTGTTGTTGGGATCCATTTATATTTTCTTAATGACACCTTAAAAAATCCACATGAACAGTTAAGCAGCTAATCCAAGAAAAAATGTTTTATTATCTCTAATATAAACTATCAATATCTATACAGAAGAAGAAAAACTATACATTAGCATTCAAATGTGTTTTAAAGGGCAATATATATTTTCTCTAATTAATTTTCAATTTGTCTATCAGTCACATTCTAGTTTAGGAAAATTTGGGCAAATGAAGGATATTAAATTCTAAGTAAACCAAAACCCAGCAAGATTAATCAATTGAAAAAAAATATATCAGTCACTTAATTTGTGGACATCAACAAGATAATTATAATGTGTATATTTCCAGGCTCAGTAATCAACAAAATATTAAATGAGGAAAAAAAATTACCAAATGACTTATGTACATCAACATTGACTAGTTAGCTACATTCATCAAGATCATGCAAAGGTGGTTCTTTTGAGAAAGGCCTTGATCTCAGCTACCTGGGAGGCTGAAACAGGAAGACTCTTCTTCAATATATTTGTGGGATAGAAAGAGTGGCCTGGGTAAATTATCAAGACTGTGTGCCAAGTTTTTTTTAAAGTAAAAAGAATACATTGAATATAATTTAGCAGAAAACACTTGCCTAGCATGTATTTTTCTCTTCATTTAATACCAAAAATGAAAAAAAAATAAAAATAAAGACTATTAATAAAAGGATATACAGAAGAAAAAGAAAGATATAACATGACAGCACAACATAAGAGCAAGCTGTAAAACCAACTTCTCACATCAAAGGGAATGGAATTTAGGTTATTATCAAGCCAAATAGAGGCTTCTATATCTTTGGATTTTTATAAGCTTTAAAGGTATATTGTCCATGGTTTAATATCAGGATCTTTTTCAGTTTGTTCTTGAGTAGGGTGTAAGAATTCAGATAGAATTTATTGTGGTCCTCTGCAAATGTATTTGGGGAAAATGACATTAGATTTTTTATTTGTATCTTCCTTAAAACAATTTTAGAAATGGACGTGCAAAGAATCTCAAGAACAATTTAGAGGATTAAAAAAATAACAACAGGAAAGACAAGTTATAAATGTTGATAGCTTCCAGGAAGAAAGGAATGAAGAATAGAGAGATGGAGTGAAGTTCAGTAATCAGCTGAATGTACAGGTAGCAGAAATTTAAAGAAAGACCAACAAAGCTCAAATTGACGTACAGGATAAGCTTAGACTTTACTCCAATATCTGAAAAAGAAAAAAAAAAAAAGAAAAAGAAGGAAAAGAAAAAGTTATATCTTTCCAAGATAGAAAAGCAGGTAAGCTACAGTTGGGATGCTCTTTCAAGCATCTTCACAAAAAAAAAAAAAAAAAAAAAAAAAAAAAAAAAAAAAAAAAAAAAAAAAAACTAACTTTGTTTATTATCTCATGAAGGGGATAATTATTCCTTCCATTCTCTTTGTCTTCAGCTCAGTTAGCTTGTCTATGGTGTAGAATTGTAGGTAGATGATTGACAGATCCAAATGGATAAACTCTTCAGGAAAAGAAAAGAGTTTGTAATATTCTAGTATTTGCTATAGATCAGAATATCATGTTACCACACAGGGACAGTGGTAGCTCCTTCTTTTGATAAGGAAGAAACAGTCTTTTTTAATGGGTCTCAAAGGAGACCTGGCCCTTCATACTTTTCTTTCTATATTTTAAATCATATGGAGTGTAAAAATTACACAATCTACACAGTGTTATCAGGCTAAAGGGAGATAAAATGCAAAGCAAATTATGTTTAAAAGATTCATCCCATGGCATTTAGTGACTGTAAAGCTACTTGTCAAATAGACTAGAACATCTTCAAAAAGTTCTCCCTGATGAATAAAAGCAGTTTTTTTTTCTCTCTAAAGAATGTACTTCCATTATATTTTTAGAAAATTAATAAAATCTTTTCTCCAAATTTTAATATTTGAAATGGGAAAGTGTGAAAATAATTGAATTTTATTTAAATAAATAAGAAATTATCTGATGCTATAAATACATTTTTAAACTAGATTTTAAAATGCTAATTAACCCAATTAAAAAATGGGGCACTGAACTGAACAGAGAATTCTCAACAGAAGAAGTACAAATGGCCAAAAG
>NW_004949153.1:1467799-1474428 GCF_000317375.1 Microtus ochrogaster | reverse complement strand
GGGGGATGGGGAGAGGAGGGGAGAAGGGGAGGGAAATGGAGAGGGGAGGGGGGAAGGGGATGGGGAGAGGAGGGGAGAAGGGGAGGGAAATGGGAGGTGGAATTTTTTCAATAATAATAATAATAAAATATTATATGTTCACAAATTAATGCTGAATGTTTAACAAACCTAGACTGAATGGCTTTTCATATTATAGTTCTGAGCAATGAAAATTTTACATTTCATTTTAACATACAAATTGATCTTATAAACTGACTACTGTAAACAGACCCTCTATGAATTCCCTGATAGGACAGGGGATGGTATAAAACAGACATGTATGTCCTTGCTTTTGCTATCACCATTAACTTGCTATTGTTCCCTTGCAATATTAATATGTTTAGAAGGAATTTAGGAGCCTTAGAAATTGAAACAGACCTCCAAGAAAGGACATAAAATGTATCTCTTCATCATTAATCATAAGAATAATGGTCTTCTCTACTAGATATAAGCTAGAGAGAAATCTATATCCAAAATAATCAGTCTTTTATCTTTCAAAGTGAGGTAATTTAAAGCTCCATTTTTTTTCAGCACAAATATAAAAAAAATACTAATATCTCTTGGTGAAATTTCTGGTTTTCCCCAAGTTAAAAAACAAATAAACTGCCTGTAATATTTTGGTTTGGCCTTGTCACCCTCTTTCTACACAGTGAAGAATGGTTATAAGTGAGAAAGGGAACTTCAATTTTTTTAAATTCCTTCTCTCACAAACTTGGCAAACCTAGAAATAAATCCATTTTTCTTTACTAAATCCAATTTTCTATTCATTCTGGAGTATGGAGAGTCTGCAGTTGTCACTTTATAAACTATAATACTAAGTAACACCACACCCATGGTTTTCAAATTGTTTCTGACCTTTTTTTTTCTGTTTAGCAAATAGTATAATATAGTATTTCCCTTCCATTACAAAGAGAATCAAAATAACTTTATTAACACTGGACAACTACTTGCATTCATGTACCAATCTGTTTTAAATTGTAGTTCCAAGATTCAATGTGTTTTAGTACACTTTTTTATTATTAAGGCTCAGATAAAATAATGTTTTATGCAAAAATAAAAGGAAACTTACTGACACCTCAAGATACAGAAATAATTAAATATTTAACTACACAATGTATATACTTTTAGAGTGATCCTTGATGAAACTAATTACTTATACTGTACAGTGGAAGTCATCTAATTTTTTTTTTTCGAGACAGGGTTTCTCTGCGGCTTTGGAGCCAGTCCTGGAACTAGCTCTGTAGACCAGGCTGGTCTCGAACTCACAAAGATCCGCCTGCCTCTGCCTCCCGAGTTCTGGGATTAAAGGCATGCGCCACCACTGCCTGGCTCATCTAATTTTTTGATGTGCCTTTTATTTATCTGCATAGATGAGATGAGATCATCTTTAATAATCAAATGAACAATGAACAAATATCATGACAATTTCTCTTAATTAGATTTTATGTGTAATAAATTATTGTTGTTCACATAACATTGCCATTATTTTCTACAAATTCAGGGAGAAAATCAGCAATAATTTACCATTCAAGCACCATGAAAAAAACTGAAGCTTACAAAGCAATTATTGAATGATAACACTAACCATATTCTTCTCCTTCATTATCAGATGGCAAACACTAGGTACATACATTTGATACCACTGAGCACATGCCTGTGTGGTGAAGGTGAGAGTCTCTCAGAAAAGGTTTTGGAATACAGATAACTTTGTTGTCAATTCATTCTGCTTTGTAAACCAATTTTTAATGTTCCTGGAATTTTTTTAAATATAATTTTTCCAAGCACATTTAAACAACTCAATGGGACATTATTTGACTTATTGCAATATGGTGATGATCTAAATGTTTTTTTTTTCTCCTCAAATTTTGCCATAGAAAATACTAAAGAACAAATGTTGAGGCTGGAGTTTTTATAGAACTTTCTATTGATAGTCACTATTGTTGGAGGAGGACCTGCTTATTCTTCCGGTTACAAGGCTAGCTTAGTCCTGAAATAACCACACAAAAATTGTATTAACTAAATCACTGCTTGACCCATTAGCTCTAGCCTCTTACTGGATAACTCTCACTTCTTGATTTAGCCCATTTTTATTAATCTGTATATTGCCACATGCCAGTGGCTTACCAGCTAATTTTGGCAGCATGTCTTATTCTGGTGGTGGATCCATGGCATTTTTCTCTGACTCTGTCCCCTTTCTCCCAGCATGCCATTTAGTTTTCCCAACTACCTAAGTTCTGCCCTATGAACAGACCCAAAGCAGTTTCTTTAACCAATGAAAGCAACACAAAAACAGAAAGACCTTCTACACCACTCTATACCTACTATTGAGTATTATCTTCATCTGTGCAAGAAAGCAATGTGATTTGTATGTTATACATGATAAAAATGTACTCAGAGTTCAAGACACTTAATGTAAATGTTTATAAGATAAATATTCATTCTCTAATGGATTTTTGCCATTTCTCTTACCATATGTACAGTTAGAAAAAGATATCTGAAAATTTCCTAATGTAGAACATACTTGTGTTGTTTTCAGTATTCACAACAACAAGCACTAGAATTTTAAGCAGGATAAGGTAAAATGTGAAAATAGATCTATATTTCACAGTTGATGTGGGCAGTGATATAGCCAGTGTTAAGTAGTTCCTAAGATTATTTTTAAAATATTATATATAAAGTAAATGCACAGATGATAGACAATATGAATGACATTGCCCTAAAAAGAGCCTTTGCTTCCATAGCACTTAAAACTTATGAATGGGTATATGGATACACTCTGCTACATGATCAGCTCCATCTAACAATCAATATTCAGTATAGCTCTGGTCCCTGTGATGGTAAATCTAGCACAAGAAACGACTCTCAGCAGCAATACCTCTGAATGAAAAGAGCTAGACCATATCTTGCAACAACTCACATCTGACAAAATTATATTTGGAGATATTACAAAGTCAGTGTGTGAGATGAACTTAATTAAATTATTTGTGTTTCATTCCTCACTTGCTATTTGTTAGGAACATAATTATTGGTTTATTAGTTAAACAATGTCTAGTTTTATATTTCTCTTGGCACATACTGTAGAAATTTAATAAATAGTGGTAATTTAAAGTCAATTCCTGGTATACTCTGTTGTGTTTAAGGCTTTTTAACTCTGATATAGTACTCCTTTCATGCACTTTTTGTTTTATAGAATTGTACTATTTGACATTCTATTTTTCTCTATTCTAATAATATGGCATTATTACAATTCTAAATGCTTTCTTGCACACTTAATTAACTTATCATTCCTATTTTATTAACTCAAAGCTTTGTATATTTCACCTAAAATTTAATTAGCAATGTTTCTTAGTTCCCTTGTGAATGATTTGTAAGATATTGAAAATGTCTTCATGGTTTGGGACTGTGGCCTATATTCTTTCAATTATATTTTAAATAAACACTGATTGGCCAGTAGCCAGTCAGGAATTATAGGTGAGAAAACCAGACAGGAAGTAGAGGCATATCAATGAGAACAGGAGAATTCTGGGACGAGGACACACCCTTACCCAATCACAGATTCAGAAGCAAGATGTGACTGCCAGGCTGAATAAGTTACTGAGCCACATAGCTAACAAAGATAAGAATAATGGCTAATAATGTGTTATATAAGTTATAAGAGTTAATTAAAAGCCTGAGCTAATGGGGCAATCAGTTTATAACTAATGTAGGACTCTGTGTGATTTTCTTTGGGACTTAATGATTTTATGAACCAGACAGGACAGAAACCTCAGTCAACACTGGTGCCCGACATGTGGACAACTGTATCCACATAAAGCCTGACAGAGCTTGGGAAGCAATTCTAAATGAAAAGAATAGAATTAAGCATGGCTTATTGATAGCAGATTTTTCTCAGATGGGCTCTGCTTGCTAGAGGCAAACAACCTCATTTAAGAGAGGCTTCCTGACTCAGCTTTAGCTGCAAAAGCTTGCAGCCCTTTTAAGAACTCCTGTAATAAAACACTTAAATAGTTTTGATGAAAAGCTGACTGCATGCTTTTTTGTTTTCAACCATAACAGGAAAAAAGCTAAGTTGTTTTAAAATGCCAGCATTCTGGGCCATCTTTCCAGCACAAACTCTGACTATTTCAGGTAGGCTGTCCATCTACTGAGCATTTGAGTGTGATTTGTGAGCTGTTGTAATAAGAGCAGCGGGCCCTTCCTGCCACCCAGCCACCCGCATGGTTAGCTTTACCCAAAATAATTACACGGACACTGTATTCTTTTAAACACTGCTTGGCCCATTTCTATCTAGCATCTTCTCGGCTAACTCTCGCACCTGGACTAGCCCATTTCTAGTGTAGCCCACGAGGTGGCTTACCAGGGAGATTCTAGGCTACGTCCATCCTGGGTCCGAGCTTCATTGTGTGTGCCTCAAAGAGCAGAGCTCTCACGTCCTCCTCCCAGGAGCCAGGAGCATGGCATCTCTGCTCCAGAGAGCAGAGCTGTCAAGTCCGAGCTCACTTCCTCTTCCTCCCAGCATTCTGTTCTGTTTACTCCTCCCACCTATGTTTTAACCTATGAGGGCCAGCCAAGCAGTTTCTTTATTGCTTAACCAATGAAATCAACAGATTGATATATGACACTCCCACATCAGTGAGCAGACGACTGAAGCTTGTATGCTGAAATGAACCTTAAAACACCATAGAGTTGTGGCAATAAACCTGCCTTGGGCCAGTACCTCTGCCATGAGCCTGGAATCTCAGAAAGCCTAAGAATGGGATGGATCTAGTTGTCAAAGCCACAGCTTTAATCCTCTCCATGTTGATTAGAAAATTAAAGACTCAGCAAAAGTGAGATATACAGTAAAGAGAGATACAAAGACAAAGAAAACCTATAAATGTTTTAAAGTGTGATAAAAATAAATGCAGGCTTGGGAGAGAAAAGAAAAAAAAGTTAAAGTCCTTAAAGAGAGAGAGAGAGAGAGAGAGAGAGAGAGAGTAGTTGGGTGTGGTGGTACACACCTTTAATCCCAACACTTGGGAGACAGAGGCAGGCAGACCACTGTGAGTTCAAGGTATGGTGGCCCATGCCTTTAATCACAAAACTAGAGAGACAGAGGCAGACAGACCTCTATGAATTCAAGGTGTGGTGGAATACACTTTTTATCCCATCACTTGGAAGGCAGAGATAGGTGGATCTCTGTGAGTTCAAGGACAGCCTGGTCTACAGAGTGAGTTCCAGGACAAACATACACAGAGAAATTCTGTCTCAAAAAGCCAAAAACTAAAAATAAAAATAAAAGAAATAGAGGTTAAAATAAAGCCACATTAAGATGAGAGACACACCAAGCATCAGGATACTGCATGCTATTATGTTCTCTTTGAATTATTTAATTGCTGAGGAAAGAATAGCTGATAAAAGATATTTGTTTCGGGGTCCGAATCCTCAGGGCAACCAAGCGGGCGGGAGTTCCTTTATTTCTATAGCCTGCCTGCAACAAGCAAGGTAGGCGCTTTGTTTATGAGCTACCCAACCAAAATGGAGACCTGATCTCTCGGGGCCAGGAGAGCCAACATTGGGGTGAGTTTCTGACCCCGCAGCGCCAGCCTGGGACAAGGAACTCAGAAGTTCCTCAACCCCCTATACTTCTTGGGCTCTCTGTAGGGCCTCCTCTCCCTGCATACTGCCTCTTTCTTCCTATAACACCCAGCTTGCATCCAGAACCCTCCCCACTTGGGCCCCCCTGCCCTCTTTCGGCATATAACATCACCCAGCCCAGCCTATCTGGGCATTGGGTCCGAATCCTCAGAGCAACCAAGTGGGAGGGAGTTCCTTTGTCTCTATAGTCTGCCTACACCAAGCAAAGTAGGCACTTTGTTTATGGGCTACCCAATGAGCACGGAGACCTGATCTGGGTGCCAGGAGAGCCAGCATTGGGGGGAGCCATCATTGGGCATGGAGATCTGAGCTCGGCACCAGGAGAACCATCACTGGGGAGAGCCATCACTGGGAAGGTACATCAGTAGGCAAGGAGACATGATCCTGTAAAAGAAGATCCATAGGGGAGCATTTGGAGGAAGAGATGGGCAGATGCCAATGCAAGAATTTACCCAACAATTTGAAAAGCAACATGAAGCCAAAAGAACCCAGCAACCTCACAACAGGAGGACATGAACACCTTAATCAAGAAGAAGTAGAAAAGATTGACCTGCTTATCAAGCAAATGGACCTAAGAAACAAGCAGGTGTGGCCATACTAATGTCTAACAAAGTTGACTTCAACTTAAACCAATCAAAAGAGATGGAAAGGGACATTTTATACTCACAACAGGAACAGTTCATCAGCATGAAGTCTCAATCCTGAACATCTATGCCCCTAATATAAAAGCACCCACGTACATAAAAGAAACATTGCTAAAACTCAAGGCAGCCATCAAACGGCACACACTACTATTAGGAGACTTAAACACTCCTCTCTCACCAAAGGACAGGTCAATCAGACAGAATCCTAACAGAGAAAAAAGAGAATTAATGGAGGTAATGAATCAAATGGACTTAACAGACATCTATAGAACATTCCACCCAAATAGGAAAGAATATACCTTCTTCTCT